>NC_089845.1:6047500-6245000 GCF_035609145.1 Eleutherodactylus coqui | reverse complement strand
AAAAGGTTTGAGGGGTCCGCCTATACACTTGCTACTAAAAGGTTTGAGGGGTTCCCCTATACTCTTGCAACAGAAAAGTTTCAGGGGTCCACCTATACACTTGCTAGTAAAACGTTTGAGGGGATCCCCTATATTCTTGCAACAGAAAATTTTCAGAGGTCCGCCTATACACTTGTTCAGCTATCTGGCACCTACACAGAATGAACTGTGTAGGAAACATGGATTTCCCATAGCTATTTAAGTCACGGCACCTTGGGTCACACAAGGTGGAGGCTGGGACCGAGCCTGACCCTGGGCCTGCTCACATGCTTCCCACAAAGAGTATTGCGGGTCCTACCTCGGTCATGGTTTCTCGGGTTTATTATGCCACCTTGTCCTCCTGCTTGGGGTCTGGGGATCTGCGTTGGTCGGCATGTATTATCTCTTGTGCTACAAATTACCACAGTTATCCGAGATACTGGATTAGAGCGTTCACAGGAAGCTAAACGGATTTCATGAGACTTTCACAGGGTCACTGTACACCTGTGGTGGCTACTTTGGTGACACCTCCTGCTTCAAACCAATCAATTGCAGGGATTGTCCTTGGTTGCAGCTGGTGTGGTGCTTAGCTAAGATGTGCCAGCGCGTGTGCATTGCTGCTTATGGTCTGTCCCAAGTATAGATATATATGTAGTGGCCCAAAACAACGGGGCCCCTCCATAATGTGGCTATGCATTGTTTGTAATGTCTTGTTCTTGAATGAGGAATGAATCAGCAAAATGTGCATTGGAGCTTGAAGCGCTGAATGGGTTAATGTCTGCAAATGAGCCGTCTCTGTCTGGAAATGTATCGTTTTATGTTGTACGTTTGGAGTTGTACACTAGATATATGTTATTACAAGTGGTTGTGCAAGAGAGTTGGCAGTCCTAGTTCCAGTCCTAGCCGAGCAAGAAACACAGACAGAGAGACCTGCTGTTCTGTCTGGGCCAGAATGGAGGAGACTGAGAGACCTCCCAAGCCAGCCCTGATCCCGTTACACTCATGAGATGCTAGTGGTGTTAACCCACTGAGGAACAGAGAGAGAGTCAACCACCATTATAGTGTGGAGTGTATGCCTAATGTGAGTGCCAACTGGTAGAGAGCTGGAGAGTAGAAGAGGTGTTTGCGCCGGGCACAGAGCCCTACAGATAACTGGGACTGTAGATTCCTCGGTGAACCCGGGATTTCCTTCTTCTTGTACCACTTTGTGATTACTACACTAATTGTCCTGCTGGCGTGATTTGTTTCATGTTTGGACTGTAAATAAGTTTATCATAAGTAAAGGCGTACTGCCGACCGTTCCCGGCTTTTCTATTTAACCCCTTAGTGACGAAGCCTGTTTGCGCCTTAGTGACGGAGCCAAATTTTTGAAATCTGACATGTGTCACTAAACATATTATAAATCCGTAAAGGTTTTGCATATCCAAGTGATTCTGACATTGTTTTTTCGCCACATATTGTACTTCATTTAGGTGGTAAAAATAGGCCCATAGAATGTGTATATTTATTAAAAGTGCCAATATTGGGAAAATTTTGAAAACATTGTCATTTTTTCACATTTTCAACTGTAATATCTCAAATATGTGCAAACATACTGTACAGATTTTTGCTAAGATATATATTTCCATCTGTTCACTTTATTCTGGATGCAAGTTTGAAAAACTTTCGGGTTTTTTTATCCATTCAGGAGACGTACAAATTTAACATTAATTATCAACATTTTGAGGAACACTTTATTTTCCGGCACCAAGCCAAGACTGCAAAGGATCCTGGGTGTCAGAATGATAGATACCCCCACAAATGACCCTATTTTATAAACTACACCCCTTAATGTATTCACTGCGGGGGGTGAGTATTTTACCCCATAGTTTCTTTTCAGGAATTAATGCAATTTAGAGTAGAAAAAATAAAGTTCTGATTTTTGCAAATACGTAATCTTAAGCACAGGATTTTTTTCTATAGTGCACATGAAAATGAGGATTTACACCTCAAAATACATACCCCCATTTGTCCCGTGTTCAGAAACATACCCATTGTGGCCCTAATCTTCTGTCCGTATGTACAACAGGGCCAAAGCCGAAAGGAGCAGCCGGTGGCTTTCAGATCAGACATTTTGCTTGAAGGCATTTTAGGCCTCATTGCTCACTTGTAGACCCCTTGAGCAACCAAAACGTGGAGGACCCCCACAAATGCCCTCATTTTGGAAACTAGACCACTTAGTGCATTAATCTAGGGGTGTTCTGTGTATTTTGACACAACAGTTTTTGAATGAATCAAAGCAAAGCAGAAGTAAAAAATTACAATTTTTGTTTTTTTTATCAATTATGTGATTTTTAAAAACATTTTTTTTGGACAGCAGACATATGAATAGAGGCTTTCACCCAAAAATAGATACCCCCGTTTGTCCCGTGTTCAGAAACATACCCATCGTGGCCCTAATCTTCTGTTGGATGCACAACGGGCCCTAACCGAAAGGAGCAGCAGGTAGTTTTCAGAACAGACATTTTGCTTGAAGGCGTTTTAGGCCCCATTGCCCACTCGTGGAGCCCTTGAGCGGCCAAAACGACAGAGGACGACCAACAAATGACCCCCATTTTAAAAACTACATCCCTTAACGCATTCATCTAGTGGTGTACTGCGTATTTTGACTCCACCGTTTTTAAATGAATCGAGGCAAAGCAGAAGGAAAAAATTATGATTTTTGTTTTTTTGGCAATTATGTCATTTTAAAAATAGTTTTTTTTGTACAGTATACATAGGAATGAAGACGTTCATCCCAAAATGTATACCCCATTTGTCCCGTGTTCAGAAACACATCCATTGTGGCCCTAATCTTTTGTCTGGATGCACAACGGGGCCCAAACTGAACGGAGTGTCAAACTTTAACTGTCTTAACTTTTTCATGATCGGCATTATCCATTGGATAATGGCGATCACGTGACCGAGGACTGCTCACCATGGCCCCCCGTGACATCTCCAAGCTCTTGGCTACCTTTAATAGCCAGGAGATTTTAAATTTCCTCTTGCCCTCCCCAGCTTCTGCGCTTGCGTCCGCCATTTTGGCGACGGACGTAAGCGCCAAAACTGGGGAAAGGTACGCAGATAAGGATTCCGTCAGAGGACATTGCCGGTGGCCTTATTTAAGTAATTTCATCCGTAAGGGGAGCTGAAATATATATATATTTTAATTGCCTGTTAACTTTAACGTGATTGCTGGTATCCGGTGGATACCAGCAATCAAGTGACAGGGGGTGGCGGCCGTGGATGACAGCTCCATGCTGTCGGCTACCTCCGGTATGGAGCTATCACGTCCTGAGCCTGCAAGGCTTTCATTCCCAGAGGAGGCATGTTTTTACGTCCTCTGGGAATTAAGCCCAGCAGGCCAGGATGCAACAAGGCAATGGGGCCGTCACTAAGGGGTTAAACCAGCTCTGTGAGTGTGGACCAGTTCTTTCATCATCTGGATTCACCACATAGGGAAGGAACGGTGGCATCACCCATGACAACCGATTGCCAAGGTAAAGTGCACAGTGGGTTATCCTTTTTGAAGGCCTTCCCTCAGTTACGTGGACAGGTGTCATGCTACCCTCAGGGTGGGAGATGGTAGAACCCCTTGACAAGGCCCAAACTCTACCCTGATGTTTCCTAGGCTGAGGGCCCGCTCTTGGGACGCTGCATATATAGTTCTGTATCTGGCAAAAGCATTCTTTAGTTCCTAAATAGGAAAAGTAAAGCAGTCATGACTCGATTATTCAATGCTAATTGCAAAACTAAGTGCACCCCTATGTAATGCACCAAATCTAATTCTCTAACTTCCCGGTGTCGTACAAACAGGAGCATTCTTTAGGGCCTAAATAGGAAAAGCAAAGACGTCACAACTTGATTATTCAATACTAGTTGAAAAATTAAGTGCACCTCTATGTAATGTACCTAATCTAATTGTCTAACTTTCCGGTGTTGTACAAAAACGTGAAATTTAGCATGACCATTCCTTAGGTCCTAAATAGGAAAAGTAAAGGAGTCACAACTCCAATAATCAATTCTAAGCATCAAAAAAATCTGCAATACATAAAAGAGTTTTAAATTAGATTATTCAATGCTAAGTGAAAAAGTTAGTGCACACCTATGTTATGTAATGTCCCGGTGTTGTACAAACTTTAAATTTGGCATGAGCATTCTTTGGGTCCTAGATAGGACAATAAAGGGGTTGCAACTTGATTATTCAATTCTAAGTGCAAAAGTAAGTGACCTCCTATGATATGTAACCTCCCAGTGTTGTACAAATGTGAAATTTGGCACGAGGATTCTTTAGGTCCTACATAGGAAAAGTAAGTCACAACTCCAATAATCAATTCTAAGCATCAAAAAAATCTGCAATACATAAGAGAGTTTTTTTTCTCAGAAACCTGAAAGCCTTGGGAAATGATTGGTATAATGAGAAAAATCTAATTCTCCTCTATGTTTATATACTGAGGACAATCTAATGCTCCTCTATGTGTATATACTGAGGAGAATCTACCTCACCTCTATGTGTATATACTGAGGAGAATCTACCTCACCTCTATGTGTACATACTGAGGAGAATCTACCTCACCTCTATGTGTACATACTGAGGAGAATCTACCTCACCTCTATGTGTACATACTGAGGAGAATCTACCTCACCTCTATGTGTATATGCTGAGGAGAATCTACCTCACCTCTATGTGTATATACTGAGGAGAATCTACCTCACCTCTATGTGTATATGCTGAGGAGAATCTACCACATCCCCATTTGTGTATATTCTGAGGAGAATCTACCTCATCCCCACGTGTATATACTGAGGAGAATCTACCTCACCTCTATGTGTACATACTGAGGAGAATCTACCTCACCTCTATGTGTACATACTGAGGAGAATCTACCTCACCTCTATGTGTACATACGGAGGAGAATCTACCTCACCTCTATGTGTACATACTGAGGAGAATCTACCTCACCTCTATGTGTACATACTGAGGAGAATCTACCTCACCTCTATGTGTACATACTGAGGAGAATCTACCTCACCTCTATGTGTATATGCTGAGGAGAATCTACCACATCCCCATTTGTGTATATTCTGAGGAGAATCTACCTCATCCCCATTTGTGTATATACTGAGAAGAATCTACCTCAGCTCTGTGTGTATATACTGAGGAGAATCTCCCTTACCTCTGTGTGTATATACTGAGGAGAATCTACCTCACCTCTATGTGTATATACTAAGAAGAATCTACCTCACCTCTATGTGTATATACTGAGGAGAATCTACCTCACCTCTATGTGTATATACTGTGGAGAATCTACCTCACCTCTATGTGTATATGCTGAGAAGAATCTACCTCACGTCTATGTGTATATACTGAGAAGAATCTACCTCACTTCTGTGTGTATATACAGAGGAGAATCTTCCTCACCTCTATGTGTATATACTGAGGAGAATCTAACCCACCTTTATGTGTATATACTGAGAAGAATCTACCTCATCTCTATGTGTATATACTGAGGAGAATCTACCTCACCGCTATGTGTATATACTGAGGAGAATCTACCTCACCTCTATGTGTATATAATGAGGAGAATCTACCTCACCTCTATGTGTATATACTGAGGAGAATCTACCTCACCTCCATGTATATATACTGAGGAGAATCTACCTCATCTCTATGTGTATATACTGAGGAGAATCTACCTCACCTCTATGTGTATATACTGATGAGAATCTACCTCCCCTCTATGTGTATATACTGAGGAGAATCTAACCCACCTCTGTGTATATACTGAGAAGAATCTACCTCATCTCTATGTGTATATACTGAGGAGAATCTACCTCAACTCTATGTGTATATACTAAAAATTATCTAAGTCACCTCTGTGTGCATTTACTGAGCAGAAGAAAGTGGCCATGAACTGCAGGGATGGAGCCTTTAAGGCTAAGAAGGGGCTGCAACCTCCATTCTGGGGGTAATTTGAATAAAAAGGGGAGTTACCTTTAACCCCTTAACGACCAGCCCATAGTGTTTTTACGTCCTCCCGAAGTGGGCTCTATTCTCTGAGGACGTAAAAACATGCTTCCTGCAGAGAATAGTGCCCCTCGGGCTGTGGACGTGACAGCTCCATGCTGTCGGTGTCCGCAGGTAGCTGACAGCATGGAGCTGTCATCCCGGGCTGTTCGGAGCCCCCCCCCCGGCATTGCGATCGGCGCTATGCAATGGATAGCGCCGATCGCAAAAAAAGTAAATAAAAGTACATAAAAGTTAAAGATTCAGCTGCTCTGATGGATCGGATCCATCGGAGCAGCTGAAATTACTCACCCAGGTCTGGCACGCTGCTCCCCGCTCTCCTGCCGCTCCGGGGCCCGAAGCCGGTCTTCTGCGCATGCGCGCCAGGCGGCATTACGTCAGCCGCATGCGCAGAAGGCCCGGCGGCGCGGGAGATTTAAAATCTCCTGGCTCCCGGCTCCTGTAGGTAGCCGGGAGGCAGGAGATGTCAGCGGGGACTGCGGTGAGCGGTCCCCGGTACCGCGATCGCCGTTGTCCAATGGTTAGCGGCGATCGCGAAAAAGTTAAAAAAAAGTTTAAAAAAAGTCAGTTTCACCTCCCCTCACGGATCGGATCCATGAGGGGAGGTGAAAATACTCACCCCCAGTCCTCAGCGGTGTCCCGATGTCCCGGGACCCGAATCCCCGTCTGCGCATGCGCGCCCGATGATTGACATCGGGCGCGTGAACAGACGGGCTCGAGCCCCGGGAAATTTAAAATCCCTCTGCTTCTGGCTGCCATGTGTAGCTAGGAGCAGAGAGATTGTACCGGGGACATGATCACTGTCATCCAATGGATGACAGTGATCATGTAAAGTGAGAAAAAAGTGTAAAAAAGTTTAAAAAAAAAAAAGTAAAAAAAAGTTTTTAAAAGTTTAAAAAGCGTACGTTTCATCTCCCCTCATGGATCATATCCGTGAGGGAGGATGAAAGTACGTACCTAAGGCCCCCAGATTTATCCGCGGACCTTACCACAGCTTCTGCACACGCGCCCGTCGCCAAAATGGCGGGCGCATGCGCAAAAGCTGTGGATTACCGGGATAATTTAAATTCTCCCTGCTCCTGGCTACAAAACGTAGCCAAGAGCATGGAGATTTAATGGGGGTCCGCGGTGAGCGGTTCCTGGTCACGTGTTCGCCGTTATCCAATAATGGCGATCACGTAAAAGTTAAAAAAAAAATTTGAAGTTTCATCTCCCCTCACTGATGCGATCGGTGAGAGGAGATGAATCTTTTTACCGGAGGCCTCCGTATTTGAATCCCGACGCGATCTTCCTCCGTGGACCTTCCAGGATTCTGCACATGCGATTGCCGGCAAAAAGCCGGACACATGCGCAGGAGTCGGGGAGCCCAGGAAATTTAAAATCTCCTTGCTCCCAGCGACCAACGGTCACAGAGAGCCTGGAGCAGTGACGGGTGGCCTCGTTGAGCGGTCCCCGGTCACGTGATAAAAAGGTAGCGATCTACCTTAGGCCGGTCTCACATGACCGGATAGGAATTACAGATTCCACATGCGTCTGATCAGCGGTAATACGCAGATCAATCGCATTGGATTACACAATTCCGCTCACATTAGCGGGTTGGAATTGTGTAATCCACTCGCAGAAAAGAGAACGCAGCAGGTTCTATTTTACTGCGGATATCGGCAGCATAGAGCCCATTGTGCTCCATGGTCGCGGATATACCCGCAGTCCATACGCAACTACATTGTATACGGGCTGCGGGTACCCGCGTCATCACTAAGTGAGGGTGCGGGAAATACAAACAAAGGTGTACTGTGCATGACCGCCTGTGTGAGTACGCAGTTATGCGCAGTACATTACGCAGCCGTACGCAGGGTCACAGCCGGGCTCACAGATGGGATCCGCTGTGGGCCTCCGCAAGCGGATTCCGCCTGCACCCGCGTGAGACCGGCGTTATTCAGACCGCTACCTGTGATACGTATTTTACAAGAAGCCCCGGGAACGCTCGCTTTCCTGCAGTTCCAGGAGCACCTTGTTGAGCGCCTTCTGTGTGAGACCGCCGCACCTCATCAAGCTTACGGAGACTCACAGAACGCCACTTTTTACACCCCATACCCGCCACTGAGGTCATGAAATACCCCCAAAAAGCATGAGAGGAGGGGGGGGGGATACCCGGTTTTATTGCCCCATGGGCCCATTCAACCAGCCTCCGTAATTACCCCTGTCTTCGGAAATACTACACAGTTCACATTTTTACTTTTATCTAAGATTTGCGAACGCCAAAAAGGGCGCGGAGGGGGAGGGGGGGAATTTTTAGGGAGTCAATCTTTATTCTGTACAAATAAGCAATGGGGCCTGGAATTTATTCAGTTGTGCCCTAAAATCCAACAGGTGTTCCGTCCTTTATAGGCCTTGCCATGCGTCCTGTAAGTAGATTAGGGCCACAATGGGTATGTTTCTGAACTCGGGACAAACGGGGGTATCCATTTTGGGGTGAACGTCTTCATTCCTATGTACACTGTACAAAAAAACTGTTTTTAAATTGAAAAAATTGCCAAAAAAATTGAAAATCGTAACTTTTTCCTTCTGCTTTGCTTAGATTCATTCAAATACTGTGGGGTCAAAATACGCAGTACACCCCTAGATGAATTCGTTAAGGGGTCTAGTTTTCAAAATGGGGTCATTTGAGGGGGTTCTTTATAGTTTTGGCCGCTCAATGGCTCTATAAGTGGGCAATGGGGCCTGGAATTTATTCAGTGGTAACCTGAAATCCAACGGGTATTCCTTTCATTGTAGGCCTAGCCATGTGTCCTGTAAGTCTATTAGGGCCACAATGGGTATGTTTCTGAACACGGGACAAACAGGGGTATCCATTTTGGGGTGAAAGCCTTCATTTATATGTGTGCTGTACAAAAAAAACTGTTTTTAAATTGACACAATAGCCCAAAAAATGAAAATCCTATTTTTTTCCTTTTGCTTTGCTTAAATTTATTCAAAAACTGTGGGGTCAAAATATGCAGTACATCCCTAGATAAATTCGTTAAGGGGTCTAGTTTTCAAAATGGGGTCATTTGTGGGGGTTCTATATGGTTTTGGGCGCTCAAGAACTCTACAAGTGGGCAATGGGGCCTAAAAGGACTTCAAGCAAAATCTATGTTCTGAAAGCCACCGATTACTCCTTTTATTTTGGGCCCCGTTGTGCATGCGGACATAAGATTAGGGCCACAATGGGTATATTTCTGAAAACAGCACAAACAGGGGTATCCATTTTGGGGTGTAAGTCTTCCTTCATATGTGTGCTGTACAAAAAAAGCTGTTTTTAAAATGACAGAATTGCCAAAAAAACAAAAATCCAAATTTTTTCCTTTTGCTTTGCTTTTATTTATTTAAAAACTGTGGGGTCAAAATGCGCAGTACACCCCTAGATAAATTCGTTAAGGAGTCTAGTTTTCAAAATGGGGTCATTTGTGGGGGTTCTCTATGGTTTTGGGCGCTCCAGAACTCTACAAGTGGGCAATGGGGCCTAAAAGGACTTCAAGCAAAATTTGTGTTCCGAAAGCCACCGGTCGCTCCTTTCATTTTGGGCTCCGTTGTGTATCCAGACATAAGATTAGGGCCACAATGGGTATGTCTCTGAACACGGGGCAAACAGGGGTATCCATTTTTGGGTGCAAGTCTTCCTTCATATGTGTGCTGTACAAAAAAAGCTGTTTTTAAAATGACAGAATTGCCGAAAAAACGAAAATCACAATTTTTTCCTTTTGCTTGGTTTGAATTCATTCAAAAACTGTGGGGTCAAAATATGCAGTACACCCCTAGATAAATTCCTTAAGGGGTCTAGTTTTCAAAATGGGGTCATTTGTGGGGGTTTTCTATGGTTTTGGGCGCTCAAGAACTCTACATGTGTGCTATGGGGCCTAAAAGGACTTCAAGCAAAATTTCTGTTTTGAAAGACACTGACTACTCCTTTCATTTTGGGCCCGTTGTGGACTCAGATATAACAATAGGGCCACAATGGGTATATTTCTGAACACGGCAGAAATAGGGGTATCCATTTTGGGGTGTAAATCCTGATTTTCATGTAAACTATAGGAAAAAAATATGTCTTTAAAATGACAGATTTGCAAAAATATGAAATTTTACTTTTTCTCCTCTAAATTGAATTAATTCCTGAAAAAAAACTGTGGGGTCAAAATACTCATGACACCCCTCAGTGAATACATTAAGGGGTGTAGTTTTTAAAATGAGGTCATTTGGGGGGGTATCTATTATTCTGACACTCATGAGCCTTTCCAATCTCGGCTTGGTATAGGAAAACAAAGTGTTCCTCAAAATGCTAAAAAGTAATGTTAAATTTGTACGTCTCCTAAATAGTTAAAAAAAAACGAAAGTTTTTCCAATGTGCGCCCAAAATAAAGTAAACGGGTGGAAATATAAATCTTAGCAAAAATTTCTATATTATGTTTGCACATATTTAGGATATTGCAGTTGGAAATGTGAAAAAATGACGATTTTTTCAAAATTTTCCCAATTTTGGCGCTTTTAATAAATAAACACAATTTCTATCGGTCTATTTTTTCCGCCTAAATGAAGCACAACATGTGGCGAAAAAACAATGTCAGAATCGCTTGGATATGCAAAACCTTTCTGGTGTTTTTCCATGTTAAAGTGACACATGTCAGATTTGCAAAATTTGGCCTGGTCATTAAGGCGCAAACAGGCTTGGTCACTAAGGGGTTAAGGGTAAAAAGTGAAGAAAGTGGGAGGGGTGGCACATTCTGCAGAGGGACAACGCTACAAGCAGTTTGAGGAGAATCAAACGTTCCAATATGTGAATACATATTGTATCCCTCGGTTTCTCTGAAGTAACCACCACTTCATGACATTCTCCTTGGAAGCAACAGGTAAACACCTGTACCAATGTAACTTGGGCAAAGCCGGATATACCAGATAGTGTATATATGTGTTCATAAATATAAAAAAAAAAATTATATATATATATATATATATATATATATTTTTTTTTTTTTAACTACTAACGACCACTTGAACGTATGCTTGTGTGTGGGTGCTTCTCATGATCCACCCTTGGTGATGTCATCACAGGTCCGGCAACATATATAAAACACAGTGCCTGACTGACAGAAGAACAACACAGTTAGGGCTCTTGGAAAAAAATGACAAAAATAACAAAATGAGAATACAACTAGGCAGTTATCTCAGACACGACTCAATGGTCCTGATAGAGGAGACCGACTTACCGCCCCCACAGAGATCAGGTGGGCTGAAGGACCTGCGGTGACATCACTGCTGTGGGAGGAGCCATTGTCCAGTTTGGTAAAAAAGATCCGGTGGGCTGAAGGACCTGTGGTGACATCACTGCTGTAGGAGGAATACTGTAAACTGGATAAGCCGACAGCAGCCACCAGGACCTCTGATGATGTCACCATCATGTGATCAGCAGTGTGGGTGGAGCCAGGGATCACATGACCAGGGGATGATAACTTTATCCAAGAGCGTTCTGAGTTGGCGTTGTCTGGAAAGCAGCATGGATGTACCCCAGCTGTGTGTGTGTCTGATGTGTGGGATGTGTGGGAATCAAGATGCATGTAGTAGAGCTGTGTGTGATGTGTGAGGATCATAATGGATGTACCATGTAGCACAACTGTGTGGTGCATTGTGCCACCAGAAACACTGGTACTATAATATATATATATATATATATATATATATATATATATATATATATATATATATATATATACACACACAGATATATGCACACACATTTATATATATATATATATATATATATATATATATATATATATATATACATATACATACACACTTGTATGTTGTACAAAGGATCATAGAATGGTAGAGTTGGAAGGGACCTCCAGGGTCCTCGGGTCCAACCCTCTGCTCAGTGCAGGATGACTAAATCATCCCAGACAGATACTTGTCCAGCCTTTGTTTGAAAACTTCCATTGAAGGAGAACTCACCACCTCGCATAGCAACCTGTTCTACTCATTGATCACCCTCACTGATATTTAATTTGTGTCTCCTACCTTTCAGTTTCATCCCATTGCTTCTAGTCTTTCCTTGTGCAGATGAGAATAGGGCTGATCCCTCTGCACTGTGACAGCCCTTCAGATATTTGTAGACAGCTATTAAGTCTCCTCTCAGCCTTCTCTCCTGCTAAACATTCCCAGATCCTTTTTCCATTCCTCATAGGACATGATTTGCAGACCGCTAACCATCTTGGTTACTCTTCTCTGAACTTGCTCCAGTTTGTCTATGTCTTTTTTAAAGTGGGCTGCCCACAACTGGGCACAGTATTCCAGATGAGGTCTGACTAAGGAAGAGTAGAGGAGGGGGATAATGACCTCTCGTGATCTAGACTCTATGCTTCTCTTAATACAGCTTAGAATTGTGTTTGCCTTTTTGGCTGCTGCATCACATTGTTGACTCATGTTCAGTCTATGATCTTTTAGTATACCCAAGTCCTTTTCGCATGTGCTGCTGCTTAGCTCAATTCCTCCCATTCTGTATGTGCTTTTTTCCCTTTTCTTGCCCAGATGTAGGACTTTGCATTTCCACTTGTTAAATACCATTCTGTTAGTTGCCGCTCACTGTTCAAGCTTGTCTAGATCTTTTTGAATACTCTCTCTCTTCCTTAGTGTTTTAGTGTAGTCTTTGTGTTGTCAGCAGATTTGATCAGTCAATATATATATATATATATATATATATATATATATATATATATATATATATTTTAACAAGTTTTTCAGGGGGTCGGGCGGCAACGATGCTCTGGACTCCAAATGTGCAAAACTTACTTCTGTTTTATTATTGTGCTCCAGGCAACAAAGGAAAAGTGCAGCACAAAATAAAGTCCATGCAGAAACAAAGTGCAATGCTGCACCACACAGGGTGCTCAGATACACTTCTCCTCAGACGGTTAGGCTGTATGTCTCTCCTTAGGCTGTCAGGCCCTGACTTCCTGGAGCTGCAGTCTTTTATCCTCCCTTAACAGAACCAGTGCCTGCAGCTGCACTTTCAGAGAGTTAGGATGAAGTTATGGACCTGACCGCCACCCTGCCCAGACTAAAAGCCTGGGAGGGAGATACACTCCATCCATAACTTCATCCTTTAATCGCCTAAGTACCCCCCCCCCCCTTCTCCAGACCAGAGGGCTGGGTCTCCTTGGTGCTCAGACAATGCACCCTAGACAAAGCATCAGCATTACCTTGTGACTTTCCTGGTCTATACTCGAGGGAGAATTTAAAGTTCTGAAGTGAAAGATACCACCCCGTCACCCTCGCATTTTTTCCCTTATTTTGCTTCATCCAGGTCAAGGGGGCATGGTGTGACACCAACTTGAACTCTCTCCCCAAGAGATAGTACCTTATTGTTTTTTAGTGCCCATTTCACTGCTAAACATTCACGTTCAATAATAGCATAATTATTTTCCGCAGGAGACAGTTTTTGGCTTAAATACAGTACTGGATGTTCTTCCCCATTTACGGACTGGGACAACACTACACCCAACCCTACTGCACAATAAACTCTTTCGAGAAGTCGGCCGTTATCAACACTGGCAGTGGCAAAGGGCAGACTTCAAATTCCGAAAGGCCTCCTTGGCCTTGGCTGTCCACGTCACCATTACTGACTTACCCCCTTTCGTCAAGTCTGTAAGTGGTGCTGCAATGGGGGCAAAATTAGGCATGAACCTACGGTAGTACCCGGTCATTCCCAAAAAGGCTCTGACCTGTTTTTTTTTGTCACAGGTCTAGGTCATGCCTGTATGGCCTCTACCTTGTTGACCTGAGGTTTAACGAGGCCATGGCCAATAACATAGCCAAGGTACTTGGCTTCCTCTAGGGCTACTGCACATTTTCCAGGGTTTAAGGTTAAACCTGCCCCTTTTATGGCATCCCTGACCGCCTGTACCCTCTCAAGGTGACTCTCCCAGTCGGTACTAAAGATTACAACATCGTCTAGATATGTGGCAGAATAGTTATGGTGAGACCTCAAAATCCGGTCCATTAACCTTTGGAAGGTAGCAGGCACGCCATATAAGCCAAACGGCATGTCCATGTACTGGAACAAACACTCTGGGGTTGCGAAGGCTGTTTTCTCTTTGGCCTTGTCAGTCAGAGGTATTTGCCAGTACCCTTTGGTGAGGTTTAAGGGTGGTAATATATCTGGCATTACCCAATTTCTCAATTAATTCATCAATCCTGGGCATGGGATATGCATCAAATTTGGAGATTTCGTTTAATTTCCTGAAATCATTACAAAACCTCCAAGTACCGTCTGGTTTGTGGACTAAAACAATGGCGCTTGACCACTCGCTTTTTGATTCCTCTATCACCCCTAGTTCCAGCATGCGCTTAACCTCGGCAGAAACTGCTTCCCTATGTGCTTCCGGAATCCTGTACAGTTTTAGGTTTACCTTCATCCCGGGTTCAGTTATGATATCATGTTTTATGACATGTGTACGACCTGGCAGGTCAGAGAACTTGTCTCTGTTTCTTTGCAGGAACTCTTTTGCCTCCTGCCGTTGGCACACCGAAAGGGTCTCACCTATTTTAACATCGGCAGGGAGGCCTCTGGCCCACCCTTCCTAATGCTTGAGGTAGCCAAAACTTCTCTATCCTTCCAGAGTTTTATTAGATTAACATGGTACATTTGGTACGGCTTCTTTTTCCAAGGTGGTGCACTCTATAGTTTACGTTGCCTAGCTTCTCAACGATTTCGTAGGGGCCCTGTCATCTAGTGAGGAGTTTACTCTCTACAGTAGATACCAAGATGAGAACCCAGTTACCGGGGCTAAAAATTCTTACCCTGGCAGAACGATTGTACACTCTGCTTTGGGCCTCCTGTGCCTTCTTCAAGTGTTCCCTGGCAATGAGCATTACCGTGCTAATCCGATCCTGCATCTGAGTCACATGCTCTATGACGCTCCTCTAGGGAGTCGACTCAGCCTCCCAGGTTTCTCTGGCTATATTCAGCAACCCTCTGGGGTGTCGACCATATAGCAACTTAAATGGCAAGAAACCTGTGGAAGCCTGTGGTACTTCCTGTATGGAGAACATGAGATAAGGTAACAAAAGGTCCCAGTCCCTACCATCTTTCTCTACTACCCGTTTTAGCATTTGCTTCAGGGTTTTATTGATCCTCTCTACCAACCCATCCGTCTGAGGGTGGTATACAGAGGTTCGTATGTGATCAATTTTAAAGAGGTGACACAATTCTTTTGTTACTTTGGACATGAACGGGGTCCCTTGGTCTGTGAGGATTTTCTCGGCAAGATCTATTCTGGAGAACATAAGGGACAATTCTCATGCAATGTTTTTGGCAGTAGGGCTTCTTAAAGGAATTGCCTCCGGGTAGCGAGTGGCATAGTCCAACATGACTAAAATGTATTGATGTCCTCTAACCGACTTGACTAGGGGACCCACTAAATCCATTCCAATTCTCTCAAAGGGAACCTCTATAATCAGGAGAGGCACTAAGGGACTGCGGAAGTGCAACACAGGAGCGATGATCTGACAGGTGGGGCACGACTCACAGAACTCTTTTATGTCCTTGTACATCCCTGGCCAGAAGAACCTTTGAAGAATTCTACGCTGCGTTTTATCAGTTCCTAAATGTCCCCCTAATACATGATATGTGCCAAGTCTAGCACCTTACACCTGTACGGCTTTGGCACGATCAACTGTTCACCACTTTCTCGCCTATTTTTGTTACTCTATAGAACAAGTTATTATTCATGGCAAAATGGGGGAACTGTTGGTCAGAACCTGGCTCCTGTAACACACCATTTATTATCACAACATTTTCTTGTGCATTAACAAGGGTAGGGTCCCGTAATTGAGCTGTCCCAAAGTTCTCAGGCGCATCCTCCAGATCGGAGACATCCTGGACCGAGGGATGAACTTCCTCTTCCAGCTCATCTCCAGCCAAGACCTGTAAAGGAAAGGTTACATCTCCTGGTTCAACGTCCGCATTTACCCCACTATCCTGCGAAGGGGTAAAGGCAGCTGGATTTGCAACAGTCTCTTAGAAGGGGTTATTATTTTACCCCACAAGTCCCAGAACACAGGAAAATCACGTCCCAAAAATTACACTGTGCATTAGCCCTTTGACTACACCTACATCGTAGGTCATAGTTCTGACATGGGTCTCAAAGTTACAGTTTACCATAGGATATACCCTTGTGTCACCATGTATATACACCACACTGATGTGCTTACCTGGTATGAAGCCCTCTGCTACCAGGCTAGCATGCACTAAGGTGACCAGGCTCCCCGAGTCCAGCAGAGCGACACAGTTGTGGCTCAGTCTTTAGTCTCTGGAACCTTCCGCAACTAGGCCTCGCGAAAAAGGACCGGCGCCAAGCCACGTCACACTCCATAGACTCATTGGTTACGGGGCATTGAGTCACCACATGTCCCGGCACCTCCAGCACCTCAAAGGCCCTGGTCTCCTTGGCTCAGCAAACTGGTCAAAATCTTTTAACTCCAGTGGTGCCCTCTCTGGGGGTCCGACCTCCTTCCCACCAGGCCACTGCTTCCCTCCAGCAACCGGTGGTCTATTACCCCTTGCAGGTCTCGAATTCGTAATTGGCGTCTGGACGGAATGGACGTCTCGGAGGTAGTTTTCCGTCACGGTATAGCGCTCGACCAGTTCTACCAGCTAGTTAGCGTCCTTAGGCCCCCCATGGCTGACCCAGCGCTGCAGGTCTGCCAGCAGGGCACGGGTGTAATGGTCCACCACGACCTTCTCAACCATCTGGGCAGGTGTGCAAATGTCCGGCTCCAGCCATTTTTTAACCAGATGATACAGGTCAAACATCTGTGACCTGGCTGATTAGTGGGACGTGTAGCTCCAATTGTGCACTCTTAACGCCCGGACCGCCGTAACCCCCAGACGAGCCAGGATCTCTGCCTTTAATTTGGCGTAGTCGCTTACCTCGGTTCTTCTGCGGTTCCGCCGTGAGGAACGGTGTTAAGACCTCGACCCACTCAGCCTTGGGGAGGTTTTCTTGTTCGACGGTTTTTTCGAACACCGTCAGATAGGCCTCAACATCATCGTTGGGAGTCATCTTTTGCAGGAACTTCTGCACCGTCTCCCTGGGCCTGGCAGTAGTTGGGGCTCCGTCCTTCCTTAAGGCTGGATGCTTGAGCAGGACATCCGTTAGCTGGTCCATCCGTGCCAGTAGCTCCTCCATAGCCGGGGTTGGCGCCTGCATCATGGTCACAGATTTTACCCAGGACATCTGCCGTTGCCCTCAATAGTCAGGACTGCTGCCCGCATCCAAACACCAGTTGTAACAAGTTCTTTCAGGAAGTGGGGCGGCAAGGATGCGCTGGACTCCAAACGTGCAAAACTTACTTCAGTTTTATTATTGTGCTCCAGGCAACAAATGAAAAATGCAACCCAAAATAAAGTCCATGCAAGAATAAAGTTCAATGCTGTACCACGCAGGGTGCTCAGATAAACTTCTCCTCAGATGGTTAGGCTGAATGTCTCCCCTTAGGCTGTCAGGCCCTGACGTCCTGGAGCTGCAGTCCTTTATGCTCCCTTAATGGAACCCGGTGCCTGCAGCTGCACTTCCTGAGAGCGAGGGTGAAGTTGTGGACTGGACCGCCACCCTGCCCAGACTAAAAGCCTGGGAGGGAGATACACTCTGTCCACAACTTCACCCTTTAACCGCCTACATATCCCCCCCTCTTCTCCAGACCAGAGGGTCTCCTTGGTGCTCAGACAATGCACCCTAGACAGGGCATCAGCATTACCTCGTGTATATATATATATATATATATATATATATATATATATATATATACAGTATATATATATATATATATACACACAAAAGTATTGGCGCCCCTGTGTAATGTACCAAATCTATTTCTCTAACTTCCTGATGTCGTACAAACATGAAGGCTGTGATGTGATTGGTTGTTATATATTATACCGCTGAAGTCAAAGTAACCTTGACTTCAAAAAGTTTTCCGTGCAAACAACAGATAAACACCCATATCAAATTAACTCGGGTGAGGCCGGGTGGATCAGCTAGTAGATGTATATTTACACATTTATATGTGTGTATTTATGTGTACATATGTATATACACATAAACATGTGTGTGTGTATAAACATGTATATAAATATATGGGCGGATTCAGACAAACATTTTTGTGTAGGCACATCCGCACGTGAAAATCTTGCCCCTATAACGTGACAGAACGACGTCTTAGATTTCAATAGATTCATTCAGACGAATGTGTTTTTTCCGCAAAAATCTTCATCCGAGAAAAGATAGGTCTTGTTCTATCTTTGTCTGCATTACACAGAAAGCTGCCATAGACTTTTATGGCCGCTCAAAAAAGGGAAAAGAAGACAGCTGGCCCTAATTAGGCATTTAATTGCCATTCTATTCCACAGGAAGGGTGTAACACGGGAGTGCGTGAACTGACATTTTGATCTGCTAGTCCGGACATAACAGCCTGCTTCTTGCCATCTCCCAACTTTATTCATGCGAAAATACGTCCCGCACTGGCGAACATATTTACGCATATGCCTGTCTGAATAAGTCCTATATGTGTGTGTGTGTGTGTGTATATGTGTAGTGGAAACCCAATATTTCTATATTTTGGACTGTGGGCCTTTGGTAGTGGACATTTGTGAATTTAACATTCTGTATAACCAAATGTCATGTTTGCCTTCTGTTCTTACATTTACGCAATATGCAATACTTCCTCTTATGAAACTTCTGTTCTCAAAACGCTGACAAGATAATATATAGTATAAACACGTTACATTTTCCATCTGTTTTGCAACTTTGGAAGACAGTATAACTCAGACATGGACAACCGCAGTCTGAAACAGCTACCGCAATAATTACCCAAGCAATTTTACTGGAAACGTATGCAAATAACATGGGAGGTTTGTGCAATTTATAGTTCATGATGTAACATCCAATCATATCGAAGGAACCACACGTGGCTCCAAGACAACCCACTCATTTCATCCACCACCTGATGGCCAATCACAGATGACCGGAGGATGGAAGAATTGCAAGATGCTTATCCAATAATTAAACAATACGTTGTATCTATGTAATCTTTGACCTGCCCAGATGGGCGGATATGTTAAACTCTTTAAAAGAGGCTACACGCCCAACATTAAAGGAGAATTGAGGAAGCTATGCATGCTGAACCTGAGTCAGTGTGGAAACTTCTTATGCGCATATAATCAATTCAGAATTAATATGGAAGGGTGTAAACATTCCAAATTGAGTAAGCCGTGGTTCCACAAAGGAATTCCACGTCAGCTGGTGGCCCGTACGGGGAGTGATCGATAGGTTCCATAGAGCTCGGACAGAAGACACGGACATATGCGACCTTGGACTTGGTGGGCCCAATAAAATCATCAGAACACGGTAAGATAAATTAATTATCTATACCTGTGTGGCTAACTCCAGGCTCGCCTATGTGCCGTGTCAAGGCCGAACGATTTGGAACTGCACGACAGGTACTTTTAAGTCTCGATCACTCGATAAGAACCTGTCATAAGATATAAAGGAATGTTTACATGCCTGTTGTTTTGAGAGTACTGGTCGGTTGGCAAGGTCAGTGAATTGCCTTAAGGGGGAGGAAGACCCTGTACAGGGGCCCCTTGCTCGGGTCAGGTTTGGTGTCTAAAACCTTAGAGTAAGGGGACCTGTCGGGGTAGTTTGACTAGGTGTTCTTGCTCGGGTCAGGTTTGGTGTCTAAAACCTTAGAGTCAGGAAACGGTGAAACGTCTGGACAGGCACCACTGCTCCGGTAGAGTCTGGTAAGAGACCTAGGAGAGAGGGGCTGCCAGACAGTATCCCGAGGGGCAGTTTAGACTAAACCAGCCGTACTGGTGCTCCGTCTATTTGTCTGTCTAATTGTGTGGGTATACCACCCACGTCTTGCCCAAATTGCCAAAAAGGATTGTTATTGACGATAAGTACCCTCGGATGGGAGATCTGTAGTCAGAATAATCCCTACCCCGCCCACCGCTGTGGTTACGGTCCACTGTTTGAGGATGATGGTCCACAAATATTTGTTTATCGTTTAAACGTGCACGAGTGGATCCCTCTGGCTGAAGGTAGATTGTTGAATTGTGTAGCGACAGAAATGCTAGAGACTCTAGGGCTGGACATACTGTGTCCGGCGTCTGAGGAGACTTTTATAATCATGAATCTGGCAGCCATGATTGAAATTGAAAGGCAACAAACATTGTACTGAGGTCAATTCTTACACCCTCCAGAAAAGTGTGGAAGGGGTGGAGAGTCAAGTTATCATTGATTAATCAAGCAATCTTTCTGTGTGTCCTACCTATATAAAGTTAGTGTGCTTGTCTGTTGTGTAGAGCTAATCCTGCTGAGTTGTTATATAGAAATAGTCTGTTTGTCTGTTGAATTGTTGAACGTTGGAAGTATAGGCTTGTGCCCGTAAGTGAAAGTATAATTGTTTAGGGAAAAAAAAAAAAAAAAAAAAAAAAGGCTGCTAACTACATTTAAAAAGAGGAAGTGCTGTAACTCTTAATAGAAGGGAAGCAAATTCATGTGCTGTTAGTATGTCTTGTTATGTAATCTAATCTTTGTTATACGTCCGTCATACAAATGTAAAGGGTTATATGCCACTCACATCCTGAGGGGGCTCTTAAGAATACAAACTGTAACAAACTGCATAGCCCACCATGCCCACAAGAAAATACATCTATGTTTGCCAAGTCCCCAATTCAATTGTAACCACATACAATGTTAGGTGGTCACCGCTGTGACCGTAAAGTTACAACATAAGATTTATGCATTAGACGTTAGAATTTCCCTGAGTGTCAGAAAGAGGAAGAGAAGGTGGGCTGAAATGGCGTCTGTATTAACACATGCCAACGACACCAGCGTTCAATATAACAGTTTAGTAAATAGGGAGAATTGCAGTACATTACCAATCAGATGGAGATGCCCGGCATCTAAGACTGCATCTGCCCGGTCGCCGGAAGTCTGGGACAAAAACTGTTGTAAAAGTGAAAATTAGCCACGTTCTCCCTTGTAATCCTGTTGCTGGGCTGTCACAGGAGCGAGAGGTTTTAAAAAGAGGAAGTTACTGATGCTGCAGTAATAGGGAAGTTAAATTTAGATAGTTTAAACTGGTTTGAATAGTTAACTTTAATAAACGTTAAAATAAATTACAGGGAGTAAGGTGTGAAGGAAGTAAGTTGCTGCAGAGAAGCCGAAGAATGGGAAACAAGCAGGTAACGATAAGGCCAGGTATCCACAGGAGGAGCGGGGCAGATTGACCCGTAATTTGTAAAATGTAAATTGTGTGATGCATAAGACTTTATCTTTATTGGGTTGTGATGTGTATCCGAGGACTGCTAACGTTGAATGAGAAAATAAGGAAGTAGGTATACAGCCACACTCAGAGGGGTGGAGCTAGATGATGCATCCCTTGTATAAGGGAGGGTGGTAAGAATCATAGCTAGCCAGGAAGAAAAAGTTTTGTTTTTTTCTCCTGTCTCAAACTCAGCTTTCCACGGTTCCTGACAAATTATGGGCCACCTACAAGACAGACGTAGGGAAATTGAATGTATCCACCATGATAATATATACGAGACCCAGATACACACCCCTGGGTCAAACAGTATCCCCCTAGTTTAAAAAAAAAAAAAGGGGGGGGGTGAAGGGTCAGCCACGCATGTTAGGTGCTGTGTGCTGATGCTTTGGAACAACTGCCAACTGGCCACAATTTCACTGTTAATTTCTCTTGCAGAAGGCTGTAAGGCCTGGAGGCCTCCAAAGACTAACCAAGTTCTGCAGGCCATACCTGTACATACACCCGTTGCCAAATTCCGAACCTTTCTGGGCCTTGTTTCATACTGCCGCCCATATGACAGTATTGACACAAAAGCACGGAGGACAACCATGCCACTGAGATACTACTCTATGAGGGTGGATCCAGTGACTCGAGGAGCTCCCTCATCTGTTTGTGCGGTGGCAGCAGTACAGGCAATGGCTGACAAATCTTCTAAGTTGGTATTGGACTACCCCCTAGTGGTCCATACCCCAAATGGCACCCAGAACATACTCATGCAAGTGCAACCCAAGCACTTATCTCTGGCCTATTAGATCCGGCTACAATGTGCTCTTTCCATGCCTCCCCCAATATTTCTTCCCAATGTTGTAATACCTTGAACCACGGCTACTCTTCTTTTAATCAGGTATTCCGGTTCAAACGAGGGAGGGGAGGCATAGGTGATCTGAGTATGGCAGATCAGCTATTTTTAAAAAATTGTTTAAAATTCTGTGCAACAAGATTCTGACATTATTGTAGTGATGTACACACTGTTAATGATGCATATTTTGAGTTTTCTTTTGTAGATGGTATCAGGGTGAGGATTGATGATTCCGAACCAGATATGCAGAGGTCACACAACAAGATGTCCTAAACGCAGAAGCTCTGCCTCCGCATGTCTCAGGGCAAGAAGCGGAACCGGAGGCCCTCACTGAGGCGTGTGGAGTGGTAGAAGGTAAGACGGCAACTCTTTACACTGACTCCTGGAATGCATTTGGCATGGCTCATGATTACGGCCCAATATGGAAGGCCAGACAGTTTGTTACCTCAGCAGGACAGCCAATTAAGAATGGTGCAGCGGTGCAGAATCCCATGGAAACCCTACTACTACTACCTGGCAATGGAGAATTCACACCGATTTCTACAATGGAGAAGCGAGAGGTGACACCCTCGCCGACAACACAGCAAAGGCAGCGGCCCTCAAGCCGTGGAAGAAAGAAGAATAGATACTGACAGCATGAGTCAGTGATAAAGACTTTGGACTTTGATAAAGACTTTGGACTTTGATAAAAACTTTGGACTTTGATAAAGACTTTGATATGTCAAGGACTTTACAGTTACAAGTCAACGAGGAAGGAAAGCAAATGGGCTAAAAGACGGGAGCAACAGAACAGGACGGCGTATGGCGAACAATCAACAGAAATCGCCTACAGAGGTCCCTGTCCCCCATGATGGCCCAACTGGTACACAGAATCAAAAGCAGCGATGACGTCGACACTGAACAAGAATGGGTGACACCTAGGTTCTCTGTAGCTGCTGCATCATTTGTCCAGTTAGCATGATCTTTGCCATATGCGAGTCCGGACAGAAGTAAGGTGGCCATATAACACTTGCCTTGACCACTCTACCCATTTCAGGGATTGCCAATTTGACCACATTCAGCTCACACCTGTTGGGGAGTATGAATATGTGCTTGATGTTGCTTGAGTCTTTTTCAGGTTGGAGGCTCACCCTGATACTAAGGTAAATGAGCAGATAACCACACAGAAGCTCATGAATGAGGTAATCTGCAGATACAGGGTACCGGAAGCGAATGAGGTAAACGAAGGTACACACTTCATAGGTGAAATAATGTGACATCATTTCTGGGAAGTAATTGGACAGGGGAGTGTGCCTTAGTAAAGCCCTTGTGCTCCTCCACATCCTGTCAGACAACATTGAGGATAATGAGGTTACCCCCCATAGTTACTCTATCCTGATCCAACTCTGCTGTGTTCTGTAGTTATCCTGTCATGTTGGTCTACCCTTGTTTTCTGCATAGGTACGACGGCTCTTTCCAGTCTTGTCACTAGGTAGTGTAGGGTCAGGGTAGGCGGCCTGGACGTGTTCACCATCAGGACTATCTCCAGGAGGGACATTGGTGTGGGTGAAGATCAGGGAGTCCCAATCCGTGCGTACCTGTGCATACTACTAGTATTGTAACAGCACATTAGAGTGAGAAGAGAGGCTCCTGGTGATAGTTTTGACCCACACATGTACGTTGACGTCATAAGACAGCCAAGGGGGGTACCTGACGAGTTTTTAAAAATTTTCCTGATCATTATGGTGAATAAAATGTTGACCAGATTAATTATGTTTATTACAATTAAAAGTGATTTATAAGTTATACTAGAGACGCCTTATAGGGACTAGTCGACCAATAGGACCTACCTCGACTATGACTTTTCAAAATAGAATGGCACTAGGTACGATTTTAGCCAAAAAAGGGAGTGTCTGTAAGATGATAGGGGAGACTTGTACCTACATTTCAGACAAAATGTGACCCGCAGGTAAAGACGCAGTTGCCATTAAGAAGCTGACCGCACTAACTAAAAAGAGCTAACCTTAGTCTGTTTCCTCAGTTAGGTACCTAACAGGAGAAGGGAAAAATATATAAAATAAGTTTTGAAACATTGTGTATTTAGAACACTGTGATAGGTTTTCGCTAAGATTTTGCTTTATTTTATCTGCAGTGCACTCTGCTTATGTCCATGCAACATACCGGTGTTACACCGCCCCTGGTCCTGTTACCTTGCCGCCTCTGGAAAAGGGAAGTGGGAATAATCACCTTGTAGCTCTTTCCTTCCAGACTAATATATATGATAATGCACTTACTAATGAGACAAAGATTCAGTCATGTTGATCAGTCATTAGATAGTCCTGACTTTGCACTCGTTGATGAATCGAGGTAACGTCAAGAAGGCGGGGTTCTATACAAGTTATGCAGTGTTTACCTGAAATAGTAAAAGTCGCACCTCTCCTAACGTTATTATATTTGTCACCTTTATAGTCATCCTAATTTCTGTTTGTCGTTGCATACAGTGTATTCCGACCCTGATGACTGCCTGGTCCACCTGTCCCACTACGATGTCCAACAAAAAGCCCACTATCAGCGCAAACGTCGTCATCATGGATCCAGAATGTGATGATGTCGAACCATCCTATACCCCCATGGCAGTAATAGGCCCAGTCGTCTACAACACAATGCGAGTCTAGGGTCAGCGGTGGGGGATTGGGGTGGAACGAAGCAGGGCGAGTTTAGTGAAACAGATAGTTTCAAGGGGGGTCTGTAGTGGAAACCCAATATTTCTATATTTTGGACTGTGGGCCTTTGGTAGTGGACATTTGTGAATTTAACATTCGGTATAACCAAATGTCATGTTTGCCTTCTGTTCTTACATTTACGCAATATCCAATACTTCCTCTTATGAAACTTCTGTTCTCAAAACGCTGACAAGATAATATATAGTATAAACACGTTACATTTTCCATCTGTTTTGCAACTTTGGAAGACAGTATAACTCAGACATGGACAACCGCAGTCTGAAACAGCTACCGCAATAATTACCCAAGCAATTTTACTGGAAACGTATGCAAATAACATGGGAGGTTTGTGCAATTTATAGTTCATAATGTAACATCCAATCATATCGAAGGAACCACACGTGGCTCCAAGACAACCCACTCATTTCATCCACCACCTGATGGCCAATCACAGATGACCGGAGGATGGAAGAATTGCAAGATGCTTATCCAATAATTAAACAATACGTTGTATCTATGTAATCTTTGACCTGCCCAGATGGGCGGATATGTTAAACTCTTTAAAAGAGGCTACACGCCCAACATTAAAGGAGAATTGAGGAAGCTATGCATGCTGAACCTGAGTCAGTGTGGAAACTTCTTATGCGCATATAATCAATTCAGAATTAATATGGAAGGGTGTAAACATTCCAAATTGAGTAAGCCGTGGTTCCACAAAGGAATTCCACGTCATATGTATATACACTACCGTTCAAAAGTTTGGGGTCACCCAAACAATTTTGTGTTTTCCATGAAAAGTCACACTTATTCACCACCATGCGTTGTGAAATGAATAGACAATAGAGTCAAGACATTGACAAGGTTAGAAATAATGATTTGTATTTGAAATAACATTGTTTTTACATCAAACTTTGCTTTCGTCAAAGAATCCTCCTTTTGCAGCAATTACAGCATTGCACACCTTTGACATTCTAGCTGTTAATTTGTTGAGGTAAGCTTGTGAAATTGCACCCCACGCTTCTAGAAGCATCTCCCACAAGTTGGATTGGTTGGATGGGCACTTCTGGCGTACCATACGGTCAAGCTGCTCCCACAACAGCTCAATGGGGTTCAGATCTGGTGACTGCGCTGGCCACTCCATTACCGATAGAATACCAGCTGCCTGCTTCTGCTGTAAATAGTTCTTGCACAATTTGGAGGTGTGTTTAGGGTCATTGTCCTGTTGTAGGATGAAATTGGTTCCAATCAAGCGCTGTCCACTGGGTATGGCATGGCGTTGCAAAATGGAGTGATAGCCTTCCTTATTCAGAATCCCTTTTACCCTGTACAAATCTCCCACCTTACCAGCACCAAAGCAACCCCAGACCATCACATTACCTCCACCATGCTTAACAGATGGCGTCAGGCATTCTTCCAGCATCTTTTCATTTGTTCTGCGTCTCACAAACGTTCTTCTTTGTGATCCAAACACCTCAAACTTGGATTCATCCGTCCACAACACTTTTTTCCAGTCTTCCTCTGTCCAATGTCTGTGTTCTTTTGCCCATCTTAAAGGAGATGTCTCGAGGAAGCAGTGAATTTTTTTTTTTTTTTGCCCAGTCCCCCTAATTAAGCATACATAACTAAGCCCCCCTGTAAATGACTTTTCTAGCTGGTTCGTACTTACCGTTCCAGCGTTTCAGCAACTTATAAAAGTTTCCCCAAGATGGCCGCCGGCTCTTTTCCCTTCGCTTGCTGCAGCCCGACGTGCGCGCTCCCGAGACGCTGCCAGCTGTGTCTCCATGGCAACCAGATGCCCCGCAGCCGCCGACCGGACCCACCGCAGCCGCCGACCAGTCACCCACCGCCAGGCAGCAGGTAACCGGCGCTAGCCCCCGGCTCCCCAGCGCTACGCTCCCGGCTCCCCAGCGCTAGACCCTGACAACAGACGAAGGCCCCGGAGCCCAGCGCTAGGCCCCGGAGCTCAGGTGAAGGCCCCGGAGCCCAGCGCTAGGTTCCGGAGCCTAGCGCTAGGTTCCGGAGCCCAGCGCTAGGTTCCGGAGCCCAGCGCTAGGTTCCGGAGCCTAGCGCTAGGTTCCGGAGCCCAGCGCTAGGTTCCGGAGCCCAGCGCTAGGTTCCGGAGCCCAGCGCTGGGCTCCGGGGCCTACCGCTGTGGCCCGGGACCTTCACCTGTTAGTCAAGATCACCCCCCGACCCATCACTTACCTGGGCGGCTTCTCGGGGCTGCTGGGCTGGGTTTCTCCGCTGGGCAGCTCCAGTTTCTGCACCTTCCTCTAACAGAGGAAGGTACAGAATGGCCGCTCCAGCACGCTCCCGAGCAGTGACAGCTCGTCTGCGCATGCGCAGAAGAGCTGTAGCGGGGAGCACACTGAAGCGGCTCGTGCTGGAAGGAGAAGACCGGACTGCGCAAGCGCGTCTAAAAAAGCAAGCTGCCAGCGAATTTAGACGGAACCATGGAGACGAGGACGCTAGCAACGGAGCAGGTAAGTGGAATAACTTCTGTATGGCTCATATTTAATGCACGATGTACATTACAAAGTGCATTAATATGGCCATACGGAAGTGTATAACCCCACTTGGTTTCGCGAGACCACCCTTTAATCTTTTTCTTTTATTGGCCAGTCTCAGATATGGCTTTTTCTTTGCCACTCTGCCCTGAAGCCCAAAATCCCGCAGCCGCCTCTTCACTGTAGATGTTGACACTGGTGTTTTGCGGGTACTATTTAATGAAGATGCCAGTTGGGTACCTGTGAGGCGTCTGTTTCTCAAGCTAGAGACTCTAATGTGCTTATCTTCTTGCTTAGTTGTGCAACGCGGCCTCCCACTTCTTTTTCTACTCTGGTTAGAGCCTGTTTGTGCTGTCCTCTGAAGGGAGTAGTACACACCGTTGTAGGAAATCTTCAATTTCTCAGCAATTTCTCGCATGAAATAGCCTTCATTTCTAAGAACAAGAATAGACTGTCGAGTTTCAGATGAAAGTTCTCTTTTTCTGGCCATTTTGAGCGTTTAATTGACCCCACAAATGTGATGCTCCAGAAACTCAATCTGCTCACAGGAAGGTCAGTTTTGTAGCTTCTGTACCGAGCTAGACTGTTTTCAGATGTGTGAACATGATTGCACAAGGGTTTTCTAATCATCAATTAGCCTTCTGAGCCAATGAGCAAACACATTGTACCATTAGAACACTGGAGTGATAGTTGCTGGAAATGGGCCTCTATTCACCTTTGTAGATTTTGCACAAAAAACCAGGCATTTGCAGCTAGAATAGTCATTTACCACATTAGCAATGTATAGAGTGCATTTGTTTAAAGTTAGGACTAGTTTAAAGTTATCTTCATTGAAAAGTACAGTGCTTTTCCTTCAAAAATAAGGACATTTCAATGTGACCCCAAACTTTTGAACGGTAGTGTACATACACACACATATATATATATATATATATATATATATATACATACATAAAGCAGCTTTCCATCCTTCCGTGGTCAGTAAGTTGAGCACCCAGCTTGGAAGGAGGTAATAAATCAATTACCTGAAACCTCTGCAGAATAAGTCGGTGCTATACAACGGTTTATTTTTACTTTTTTTATATAAACAACATACACACATATATATTGTGACAGTGCAGTAGCAAGAGTGGCCTGTAGAGGGCCTCTGAGCACAGTCATTGTGTTTGATTTAGTTAACCTGCACCTGCAAGGGTGCGGCTACACAGTTTAAATTTCCCCTCCCTCACAAACTCGGGGTCCTTGAAGCTGTGGAGCTTAGGTCCATTGAGGCCTGTGGGGTCTGAGGTCTATATAGACCTGGTGCTGGTCTGTGAGGGACCCGAAAGCACGGAGTGGACAAGGGGTAGTTGGCCCCTCGCTCATCGCCTGTCGGGGCGAAGTCACCTTCCTGGAAGGTCCGCTAAAGGGAGCGGTTTGCGTTGCTGTGTGCACTGTGACAGACAACAGTGTGCAGTTGCATATGATATGCTGGACTGTATGTGACTGAATGTCTATGCTATGCTGAAATAAAAGCTGGAGGAACCGGCATTTGGACTTTACCTGGTGTTTCTGGACATTATTGCGGTGCTGCCACCCCTGGGCAGGGGAAAATAAGCAGGAGATCCCGAGCAAGTAACCCCAGCTTGCCACATATGGTGTTTGGATGCAGGCAGTGAGTTTTTACACCGGTGATGTCTATTTAAAAGTAAAGTCCTGTGGATGCAGCTAAAGAGCAAGTAGGCTGAAGTTTAAAGGGCCAGGAGGCCGAAATTGCGGTTGCTGCTGCAGGCTGTGGTTAAAGGGCCAGGAGGCCGGAGTCTGTGGTCGCTATGGCTAAAAGACGTCAACAACGGGAGGCGATTGCCAGGAGGTGCGACCATATGGACGGTGGTGCACCAGAGAATCCAGTGGCCAGGAGGCCAGTGCAAGTGGAGGTGAGAACCTGTCAGCTAATAGTGGGTGGGATCCCACTGTTAGTGGACTTGGATCCACAGCAGGACAGGTCAGCAGTAGAGATGAGCGAGCACCAAAATGCTCGGGTGCTCGTTACCCGAGACGAACTTTTCGCGATGCTCGAGGGTTCGTTTCGGATAACGAACCCCATTGAAGTCAATGGGCGACCCGAGCATTTTTGTATATCGCCGATGCTCGCTAAGGTTTTCATTTGTGAAAATCTGCAAAACCCAAGAAAGTGATGCAAACGACACAGCAACGGATAGGGCAGGTGAGGGGCTACATGTTGGGCTGCATCTCAAGTTCCCAGGTCCCACTAGTAAGCCACAATAGCGGCAAGAGTGCTCCCCCCCCAACAACTTTTACTTCTGAAAAGCCCTCATTAGCAATAGATGCCTTAGCTAAGCACCACACTACCCCCAACAAAGCACAATCACACCCTGCATGACACTCCGCTGCCACTTCTCCTGGGCAACATGCTGCCCAACCACCACGCACGACTCAGTGTCCACAGCGCACACCAAAGTGTCCCTGCGCAGCCTTCAGCTGCCCTCATGCCACGCCACACTCATGTCTATTTATAAGTGTGTCTGCCAGAGGAACCGCAGGCACACACTGCAGAGGGTTGGCACGGCAAGGCAGCGACCCTCTTTAAAAGGGGTGGGGCAATAGTCCACAATGCTGTACAGAAGCAATGAGAAATATAATTCTGTGCCACCACCATCAGGAGCTGCACACGTGGGCATAGCAATGGGGAACCTATGTGCCACACAGTATTCATTCTGTCAAGGTGTCTGCATGCCCCAGTCAGACCGCGGTTTTTTATAAATAGTCACAGGCAGGTACAACTCCGCAATGGGAATTCTGTGTGCACCCACAGCATGGGTGGCTCACTGGAACCCACCCTCTGTACATAAATGTATCCCATTGCAGTGCCCTGGACAGCAGAGCTAACGTCAGATGAAATGCAGGTGAGCTTCGGCCCACACTGCATGCCCCAGTCAGACTGGGGTTCTTTAGAAGTGGAAACAGATGCATTTACAACTCCCTGTGGACCCACAGCATGGGTGGCTCCCTGGAACCAACCGGCGGTACATAAATATATCCCATTGCAGTGCCCAGCACAGCTGATGTTATGTCAGCTGTAATGCAGGTGGGCCAAAAATTTATTGGTTTACACTGTAGGCGAGGGCCCACAAAAATTAGTGTACCAACAGTACTAATGTACCTGAGAAAAATTGCCCATGCCCAACCGAGAGGGCAGGTGAAACCCATTAATGGCTTTGGTTAATGTGGCTTAATTGGTAACTAGGCCTGGAGGCAGCCCAGTTAAAATAAAAATTGGTTGAGGTGAAAGTTTCAACGCTTTAATGAGCATTGAAACGTATGAAAATTGTTTAGAAAAGTTATATGACTGAGCCTTGTGGGCCTAAGAAAAATTGCCCGTTCGGCGTGATTACGTCTGGTTTCAGGAGGAGGAGCAGGAGGAGGAGGAGGAATATTATACACAGATTGATGAAGCTAAAAGGTCCCCGTTTTGGATGGTGATAGAGAACGATGCTTCCATCCGCGGGTGCAGCCTACGTATTGCTTAGGTATCGCTGCTGTCCACTGGTGGAGAAGAGAAGTCTGGTGAAATCCAGGCTTTGTTCATCTTGATGAGTGTTAGCCTGTCGGCACTGTCGGTTGACAGGTGGGTACGCTTATCCGTGATGATTCCCCCAGCCACACTAAACACACTCTCTGACAAGACGCTAGCCGCAGGACAAGCAAGCACCTCCAGGGCATACAGCGCGAGTTCAGGCCACGTGTCCAGCTTCAACACCCAGTAGTTGTAGGGGGCAGAGGCGTCACCGAGGACGGTGCTGCAATCGGCTACGTACTCCCTAACCACCCTTTTACAGTGCTCCCGCCAACTCAGCCTTGACTGGGGAGCGGTGACACAGTCTTGCTGGGGAGCCATAAAGCTGTCAAAGGCCTTAGAGAGTGTTCCCCTGTCTGCGCTGTACATGCTGCCTGATCTCTGCGCCTCCCCTGCTACCTGGGCCGCGGAAATGCGCCTTCGGCCACTAGCGCTGTCGGATGGGAAGTTTACCATCAGTTTGTCCACCAGCGCCCTGTGGTATAGCATCATTCTCGAACCCCTTTCCTCTTCAGGAATGAGAGTGGAAAGGCTCTCCTTATACCGTGGATCGAGCAGTGTGTACACCCAGTAATCCGTAGTGGCCAGAATGCGTGTAACGCGAGGGTCACGAGAAAGGCATCCTAACATGAAGTCAGCCATGTGTGCCAGGGTACCTGTACGCAACACATGGCTGTCCTCACTCGGAAGATCACTTTCAGGATCCTCCTCCTCCTCCTCTGGCCATACACGCTGAAAGGATGACAGGCAAGCTGCATCTGTACCCTCAGCAGTGGGCCAAGCTGTCTCTTCCCCCTCCTCCTCATCCTCCTCCCCCTCCTCCTCAACGCGCTGAGATATAGACATGAGGTTGCTCTGACTATCCAGCGACATACTGTCTTCCCCCGCCTCCGTTTCTGATTCCAAAGCGTCTGCCTTTATGCTTTGCAGGGAACTTCTCAAGAGGCATAGCAGAGGAATGGTGATGCTAATGATTGCAGCATCCCCGCTCACCATCTGGGTAGACTCCTCAAATTTTCCAAGGACCTGGCAGATGGCTGCCAACCAGGCCCACTCTTCTGTAAATAATTGAGGAGGCTGACTCCCACTGCGCCGCGCAAGTTGGAGTTGGTATTCCACTATAGCTCTACGCTGCTCATAGAGTCTGGCCAATATGTGGAGCGTAGAGTTCCACTGTGTGGGCACGTCACACAGCAGTCGGTGCACTGGCAGATTAAACCGATGTTGCAGTGTCCGCATGATGGCAGCGTGCGTGTGGGATTTGCGGAAATGTGCGCAGAGCTGGCGCACCTTTCCGAGCAGGTATGACAAGTGGGGGTAGCTTTTCAGAAAGCGCTGAACCACCAAATTAAAGACATGGGCCAGGCATGGCACGTGCGTGAGGCTGCCGAGCTGCAGAGCCGCCACCAGGTTACGGCCGTTGTCACACACGACCATGCCCGGTTGGAGGCTCAGCGGCGCAAGCCAGCGGTCGGTCTGCTCTGTCAGACCCTGCAGTAGTTCGTGGGCCGTGTGGCTCTTCTCTCCTAAGCTGAGTAGTTTCAGCACGGCCTGCTGACGCTTGCCCACCGCTGTGCTGCCACGCCGCGTGACACCGACTGCTGGCGACGTGCTGCTGCTGCTGACACATCTTGATTGTGAGACAGAGGTTGCGTAGGAGGAGGAGGAGGGTGGTTTAGTGGAGGAAGCATACACCCCCGCAGATACCACCACCGAGCTGGGGCACGCAATTCGGGGGGTGGGTAGGACGTGAGCGGTCCCAGGCTCTGACTCTGTCCCAGCCTCCACTAAATTCACCCAATGTGCCGTCAGGGAGATATAGTGGCCCTGCCCGCCTGTGCTTGTCCACGTGTCTGTTGTTAAGTGGACCTTGGCAGTAACCGCGTTGGTGAGGGCACGTACAATGTTGCGGGAGACGTGGTCGTGCAGGCCTGGGACGGCACATCGGGAAAAGTAGTGGCGACTGGGAACCGAGTAGCGCGGGGCCGCCGCCGCCATCATGCTTTTGAAAGCCTCCGTTTCCACAAGCCTATACGGCAGCATCTCTAGGCTGATCAATTTTGCAATGTGCACGTTTAACGCTTGAGCATGCGGGTGCGTGGCGTCGTACTTGCGCTTGTGCTCAAACTGTGGCGCTAGCGACGTCTGGACGCTACGCTGAGAGACATTGCTGGATGGGGCCGAGGACAGCGGAGGTGAGGGTGTGGGTGCAGGCCAGGAGACGATACTGCCTGTGTCCTCAGAGGGGGGTTGGATCTCAGTGGCAGGTTGGGGCACAGGGGGAGAGGCAGTGGTGCAAACTGGAGGCGGTGAACGGGCATCGTCCCACCTTGTGGGGTGCTTGGCCGTCATATGCCTGCGCATGCTGGTGGTGGTGCCTCCCCAGCTGATCTTGGCGCGACAAAGGTTGCACACCACTGTGCGTCGGTCGTCAGGCATCTCTGTGAAAAACTACCACACCGTACAGCACCTTGACCTCTGCAGTGTGGCATGGCGCGAGGGGACGCTTTGGGAACCAGTTGGTGGATTATTCGGTCTGGCCCTGCTTCTACCCCTGGCCACCGCACTGGCTCGGCCTGTGCCCACACCCTAACTTGGGCCTCCGCGTCCTCGCCCGCGTGCACGTCCTATAGGCCTACCCCTACCCCTCAGCATGGTGTATTAGCAGTAGTGCAGAAACAGAACGCTGTAATTAAATGTGCCGCTTATTGGCCTGTGGTTGGAGGCTGACTTCGTTTACGGAACCCCAGGAAATAATTTGGCGCATGCCTGCTGTAACACTTAGCTGGCTGCGTATTTATTTGTAGAACTACTACCCCCAGCACACACGGACCCAGAACACTGAGCAGAGTGACAGGCAGGCCAAATAGATTTTTTGCCCAATATTTTTTGGAAAAGGACCACTGCGTATATTCAATCAATAATATATGTCTTCTGGCCCAGCCTACACAATTCTCTCCCTGGACTGTGTCACGGAACTGCAGTGTTGCACTGTTATTAACTGCAACAGACCGGTGATTTCAGAGCCAGGAAATAATTTGGCACAAGCCTGCTGTAACACTTAGCTGGCTGCGTATTTATTTGGAGAACTACTACCCCCAGCAGACACGGACCCAGAACACTGAGCACACTGACAGGCAGGCCAAATAGATTTCTTTTCAATATTTTTTTCAAAAGGACCACTGCGTATATTCAATCTATAATATATGTCTTCTGGCCCTGCCTACACAATTCTGTCCCTGATGTGTGTGTCACGGAACTGCAGTGTTGCACTGTTATTAACTGCAACAGACCGGTGATTTCAGAGCCAGGAAATAATTTGGCACAAGCCTGCTGTAACACTTAGCTGGCTGCGTATTTATTTGGAGAACTACTACCCCCAGCAGAAACGGACCCAGAACACTGAGCACACTGACAGGCAGGCCAAATAGATTTTTTTCCAATATTTTTTTCAAAAGGACCACTGCGTATATTCAATCTATAATATATGTCTTCTGGCCCTGCCTACACAATTCTGTCCCTGGACTATTACTGCAGGGCGCAATGCTCTGCACGGCCGATATACCAAAAAAAAAAAAAACTGCAACACTGCTAAAAGCAGCCTCCACACTACTGCACACGGTTAGATGTGGCCCTAAGAAGGACCGTTGGGGTTCTTGAAGCCTACAATAACTCCTAACGCTCTCCGTGCCTCCACACTTCTGTCCCTGGACTATTACTGCAGGGCGCAATGCTCTGCACACTGCTAAAAGCAGCCTCCACACTACTGCACACGGTTAGATGTGGCCCTAAGAAGGACCGTTGGGGTTCTTGAAGCCTACACTAACTCCTAACACTCTCCCTGCCTCCACACTTCTGTCCCTGGACTATTACTGCAGGGCGCAATGCTCTGCACGGCCGATATACCAAAAAAAAAAAAAATGTGCAACACTGGTAAAAGCAGCCTCCACAGTACTGCACACTGTTAGATGTGGCCATAAGAAGGACCATTGGGGTTCTCGAAGCCTACAATAACTCTTAACACTCTCCCTACAGCAGCTCCAACACGATACCACTGTCCCTCAGCTATCTCACAACGCATCTGAGGCGAGCCGCGGGAGGGGGCGATTTTTATACTCTTGTGACACCTGATCTCGCCAGCCACTCACTGCAGGGGGGTGGTATAGGGCTTGAACGTCGCAGGGGGAAGTTGTAATGCGTTCCCTGTCTTTCAATTGGCCAGAAAAGCGCGCTAACGTCTCAGAGATGAAAGTAAAAGTAACCCGAACATCGCGTGGTACTCGTCACGAGTAACGAGCATCTCGAACACGCTAATACTCGAACGAGTATCAAGCTCGGACGAGTACGTTCGCTCATCTCTAGTCAGCAGTTATGCCAGACATTTTGCCATTCCTTCGTTGAGGTCCAGAGACTAACAAAGTGCTGAGTCTAACCTTTGAGACTCCATATGGCACTGTGACCTGGGACTTGACTAAATGTGAGAGTCTGCAAGTGGAGTTTGTGTTCGGCACGGACTTTCCCCATTTTTTTCAGCTGTGGGAGGGAAAGGATCCACTTCAGTCTCATACAAAATCTGCAGGTGTGAACAGTGCTCAAGGACTGTCACCTGTGTGCTCAGTGGAGCAGCTGCGGTTCCACACATCAACTCGGGGGAGTGAGGAGAGCACTCCGAGAACTGATGAAAGGGGGCCAAATGGACTGGAACATTATGATATTGTGGTTTTCTTGCAGGATGGAGAAAACTTAATAATGCAAAGTCGTATAAAGTACATAATATGTCTTTGTTGCAGGTTGGTGCAGGGAAATCTGCACAATATGAACACATGTTCAAATGCTTATGTTAATGAATTGAAATCTGCACAATGTGAATTGGTGTCTAAAAAAGCATATGTGGGGAATTGCTCAGGCATGGTTAGACTAGATAGTAACCATGAAAAGGTGCTGTGTGGCACACCTAGAGTTACAGGGATTAACCCCTCAGGTTTAGACACTTCAGTGCAGCTGCAAGAAGAAGAAAAGACTGCTGCTAGTCGGAAAAGTGAGGTTATCAGTGCAGATCCTGAGGTCCAGGGTGAGACAGCAAGAGAACACTTATTTAAACTTCAGGTGGGATATGCACCAATGCAAGCTTATGTAAAGTTTCTGGAGGAAACATGTCAAACTGCTAATGAAAGAGTTGACGCACAGTTTGAGAAAGAAAGGACTATCTTTTGTCTGCTTGGAGAAGAGGCCAAGAGGGAAAGGCTGTTAGCAAAGGAAAAAGCTAAGCAGCTGAAAGCAGAGAATGCAGCCCTCTTAAAGGAGAATGAGCACCTCACAAGATTAAGAGAAGTACAAGGGGAATTAAAAGCCACAAAGCAGCAGTATGAAGAGAAAACAGCCGCCTAAGATAAACTTGAGAAGGTTAAAGTAAGTCTTCAGCAGGAGTTAGAAGATATTTCTGTGAAACTTGGTCACCAACAGGAGCTTGTGTCCAACTTGAAGAAGAAACAGAAGAAGTTTGATCAGTTGCTTAGTGAGGAGAAAACCATCTCTGTTAAGTATGCAGAAGAATGTGATTGTGCGGAAGCAGAGGTTCGTGAGGAAGAAACCAAAGTGCTCTCCTTGCAGCGCTCCCTGGAAAAGGCCTTCAAAATGAAGGTTGTGTTAGAAAGACTTAACAAGCAGTTGTGTTCAAGTCTGAACATAGAGGAACAGAAGCAAGAGAGGCTTCATGATGAGCTTGAGAGAAAGTCAGAGGACTTAAAGGAACAACGTGTGATTGTCCAAGCATTGCAAGAAGACCTAGCTCAGGTGAAGCTCCAGCTGTCACAGGTACAAGCAGAGATGGAGAACGTCAAAGCTATGGCGGCAGTGTCTGAGAACGCTAGGCAGGAAGCCGAAGATAAAGTGAGAAAGCAATGGCAGGATGAAGCATCCCAGCTACAAAAGAGCTTATATGAGGAAGCTAAAATACATGAGGTCAACCTTGAGCCAGCTAACTGAAGAAACGGGGATTGAACTTGCAACCTTCAGGTTGTGAGGGAGAGCTTAGGATTGCATATGTGCTGCCTTAGGGTGGCTTCACACGAGCGTGTTTTTGTGCGTACATACGCACACACAAAAACTCGCTTCTATTTGCAACCATGCATTCCCTATGGTGTGTGCACATGTCCATGCTTCACAGGTGTGTGCCTGCAAAGATAGGACATGCGTGTACCATAGGGAATGCACGCATTGCTTTCAATGGAGCTCACCCGTCATTCATTCTGGGAGAGCTGCTTGTGATTGGCTGAGCACCTCAGCCAATCGCATTCAGCTCTTTCAGCAGGCAGGGATTTTAAATCCCCGCCTGCTGATAGATCAGCACCACAGTGCAGGGGACAGTAGGAGAAGACGAGGCTGTGCCCCGGAACCTGAAGCAAGATGAGTATGTATTTTTTTTTTTTTGTTTTATAAAGCACTTTTACTTGATTTTTCAGGGAAGGGCTTATATTTAAAGCCCTTCCCTGAAATCAGTTGCCGGCAACAGAATCCTCTACAGCAGCTGACGTGTGACAGCTGCGGTAGAGAATTGAAGAATTCCAGATGTGGCGATGTAGCAGTAGGGAATTCTTTCTACTAGCAGGGATGAAGGAAACATCTGCTGCATGCGGCAGATGTGTTCTTCATGCCCGCGGGGGTCACGGCTGCGGTGGACAGGTAAGTATATTTTTTATTTTATTTTTTTTACACTAAAATTTTTCTTTTTCAGGGAAGAGCTTATATATAAAGCCCTTCCCTGAAAAGCAATGCAGGGGTGCCGGCAGACCATTGTTTTCAATGGAGCCAACGATAGCAGCAGCTGCGGCTCCATTGAAAACAATACACGGACCTGCATTCACATGAGTTTTTGCACGTACATGGTTGCACACCTATGTACGCACAAAAACACACTCGTGTGAAGCCACCCTTAAGACTCTGCACCACACGAGGCGTATATATAAGGACATGCGAAATCACACACACACAAAAAAAAAAAAAAAGGCCACTAAATGTGCCCTTACCAGCTTAGGGACTATGGAAAAAATAGCTAAGAATTGATATGCTGCCCAAGATCAGAGCCCTGAGTTATATTGCATACTGTAGCTGGCAGTCCTGGCCGCCGCTCCTTCTGTGGTCTGTCCAGCGATATATCCTTGCCTGCATCACTGAGCATATAAGACTGGGACTAAAGACAGTTGTGGGTGAGATGCAGCAGCCAAATGTCTTGACTTATCTCAGGTACCTGCTGTTATGCGGATATTTGATGACTTTTTAGCTTTTGCAAAGTTGACTGAAGTACAAAAGTGTCATCTGAGATCATGCCAGATCCCCATGCCTCCTGCATCAGGAAGCTGTACCAAAACAGCAAGGGTGAATTATTGCTAAGACTTTAACCCCTTAACGACCAGCCCATAGTGTTTTTACGTCCTCCCGAAGTGGGCTTTATTCTCTGAGGACGTAAAAACATGTGTCCTGCAGAGAATAAAGCCCCTCGGGCTGTGGATGTGACAGCTCCATGCTGTAGGTGTCCGCAGGTAGCCGACAGCATGGAGCTGTCATCCCGGGCAGTACGGACACCCCCCCCCCCTGGCATTGCGATCGGCGCTATCCAATGGATAGCGCCGATCGCAAAATAGTAAATAAAAGTTGAAAAAAAGTTAAAGATTCAGCTGCCCTGATGGATCGGATCCATCGGAGCAGCTGAAATTACTCACCGAGGTCCGCCGCACGACTCCCCGCTGTCCTGATGCTCTGGGCACCGTAGTCATCCTTCTGCGCATGCGCGCCAGGCAGCATTACGTCAACCGCATGCGCAGAAGGCCCGGCGGCGTGGGAGACTTAAAATCTCCAGGCTCCCGGCTCCTGTAGGTGTCGGGCCCCCGCTGCCTTCTGCGCATGCGCCGATGTGGCGCGCATGCGCAGTATGCCGGCGAGCCCGGCAAATTCAAACTCTCCCTGCACCCAGCTGTCACAGTTAGCCGAGTGCAGGGAGATAAGACTGGGGACCGCTGTATGCGGTTTCCAGTCATATGATCACCGTATCCATTGGATAACGGTGATCATATAAAGTAAAAAATTAAAGTTGAAAGTTAAAACAAAAAAAAAAAGTTAAAGTTTCATCTCCCCTTACGGATCGTATCTGTAAGGGGGGATGAAATTACGTACCCAAGGTCCCGGATTTGTTCCCTGATGGGATGTTGATCCGCGGACCTTACCCCAGCTTCAGTGCATGCGCCCGTCAGCATGATGGCGGACGCATGCGCAAAAGTGAAATATTGCCCAAGAAATGTAACATCTCCCTGCTGCTGGCTACCAAAGGTAGCCAAGAGCTTGGAGATGTCACGGGGGGGCCGCGGTATGCGGTTACTGGTCACGTGATCGCCGTTATCCAATGCATAATGGCGATCACGTAAAAGTTCTTTAAAAAGTGCGATCGGTGAGAGGAGATGAAACATCTTCTCGGAGGCTTCCGCATTTGAATCCAGATGCGATTATCCTCTATGGACCCTTCCGGCTGCTGCGCATGCGCCTGCCCAGGAAATTTTAAATCTCCTTGCTCCCAGCGACCAACGGTCGCTGAGTGCTTGGAGCAGTGATCGGCGGCCTCGTTGAGCGGTCCCCGGTCACGTGATAAAGTAGCGATCTAACATTACGCTGGTCACACATGACCGGAGAGGAATTACGGGTTCTGCATGCGCTTGATCAACGGTAATCCATGGATCAATCGCATGCATTGGATTACACAATTCCCCCCAATTAGTGGGTCGGGGTTACGTAATCCACTCGCAGAAACAGAACACGGCATGCTATATTTTACTGCGGATATCCGTGACCTAGAGCCCATTGTGCTCTATGACCGTGGATATACTCGCAGCCCATGTGCAAATACATTGTGAACGGGCTGCGGGTACCCGGGTCATCTCTAAGCGACGGTGCGGGAAATGCAAAAAAAAAAAAAGTACTGCGCATGACCGCCTGTGTGAGTAGGCTGTTATGCGCAGTACATTACGCGGCCGTACGCAGGGTCACAGTCGGGCTCACAGATGAGATCCGCTGCGGGCCTCAGCAAGCGGATTCTGCATACGGCCGTGTGAGCCCGGCGTTATTCATACCTGTAATCCTGTAATTTACAAGAAGCCCCGGGAACGCTCACCTTCATGCAGTTCCAGGAGCAGCTTGTTGAGCGCCTTCTCTGTGAGACCGCTGCACCGCAGCAAAATTACAAAGCCTCACAGAGCACCACTTTTTACACCCCATCCCCACCGCTGAGGTTACGAAATACATGAGAAGAGGGGGGGATACCCGGTTTTCCCTCCCCATGTGCCCATCCCAAGCAGCCTCCGTAATTACCCCTGTCTTCGGACATAAAACGCAGTTTATATTACTACCTTTATCTAATATTTAGGGAATGCCAAAAAATTGGGATGGCGGGGGGGGGGGGGGGGGGTATTATTTTTCGGAAGTCAAATTTTTTTCTGTATAAGTGGGCAATGGGGCCTGGAATTTATTCAGTTATGCCCTGAAATCCAGCGGGCATTCCCTCCATTATGGGCCTAGCCATGTGTCCTGTAAGTAGATTAGGGCCACAATGGATATGTTTCTGAACACGGGACAAACAGGGGTATCCATTTTGGGGTGAAGGTCTTCATTCCTATGTACACTGTACAAAAAAATAGTTTTTAAATTGACAAAATTGACAAAAAAATGAAAATCGTAATTTTTTCCTTTTGCTTTGCTTAGATTCATTCAAATACTGTGGGGTTAAAATACGCAGTACACACCTAGATGAATTTGTTTAGGGGTCTAGTTTTCAAAATGAGGTCACTTGTGTGGGTTCTCTATCGTTTTGGCCGCTCGATGGCTCTACAAATGGGCAATGGGAACTGAAATTTATTCAGTTGTACCCTGAAATCCAATGGGTGCTCCTTCCATTATAGGCCTAGCCATGTGTCCTGTAAGTAGATTAGTGCCACAATGGGTATGTTTCTGAACACAGGACAAACGGGGGTATCTATTTTGGGGTGAACGTCTTCATTCCTTTGTACACTGTACAAAAAAAGCCTGTTTTTAAATTGACATAATTGCCAAAAAAATGAAAATCATAATTTTTTCCTTCTGCTTGGCTTAGATTCATTCAAAAACTGTGAAGTCAAAAAAGTCATCGTACCCCTAGATAAATTCGTTAAGGGGTCTACTTTTCAAAATGGGGTCACTTGTGGGCGTTCTTCGTCGTTTTGGTCACTCAATGGCTCTACAAGTGTGCAATAGGGCCTAAATCTCCTTCAAGAAAAATTTCTGTTCCGAAAGCCACCGGTTGCTCCTTTTATTTTGGGCCCCATTGTGCATCCAGATGTAAAATTAGGGCCACAATGGGTATGTTTCTGAGCACGGGACAAACAGGGGTATCCATTTTGGGGTGCAAGTCTTCATTCATATATGTGCGGTACAAAAAAAACTGCTTTTGAAATGACAGAATTACCGAAAAAATGAAAATTGTAATTTTTTTCCTTCGGCTTGGCTTAGATTCATTCAAAAACTGTGAAGTCAAAAAAGTCATCGTACCCCTAGATAAATTCGTTAAGGGGTCTACTTTTCAAAATGGGGTCACTTGTAGGCGTTCTCCATCGTTTTGGTCACTCAATGGCTCTACAAGTGTGCAATAGGGCCTAAATCTCCTTCAAGCAAAATTTCTGTTCCGAAAGCCACCGGTTGCTCCTTTCATTTTGGGCCCCGTTGTGCATCCAGACGTAAGATTAGGGCCACAATGGGTATGTTTCTGAGCACGGGACAAACAGGGGTATCCATTTTGGGGTGCAAATCCTAATTTTCATGTGTACTATAGAAAAAAGTCCTGTCTTTAAAATGACATATTTGCAAAAATATGAAATTTTTGTTTATCTCTTCTAAATTGCATTGACTCCTAAATAAAAACTGTGGGGTTAAAATACTTATGACACCCCTCAGTGAATACCTTAAAGGGGTGTAGTTTTTAAAATGGGGTCACTTGTGGGGGTATCTATCATTTTGACTCCTATGAGCCTTTCCAATCTTGGTTTGGTGTAGGAAAACAAAGTGTTCCTCAAAATGCTGAAAAGTAATGTTAAATTTGTATGTCTCCTAAATGGTTAAAAAAACCGAAAGTTTTTCCAATGTGCGCCAAAAATAAAGTAAACGGATGGAAATATATATCTTAGCAAAAATTTATATATTATGTTTGCAGTTTGCACATATTTGAGATATTGCAGTTGGAAATGTGAAAAAATGACGATTTTTTCAAAATTTTCCCAATTTTGGTGCTTTTAATAAATAAACACAAATTCTATTGGTCTTTTTTTCCGTCTAAATGAAGTACAACATGTGGCGAAAAAAAACAATGTCAGAATCGCTTGGATATGCAAAACCTTTCTGGTGTTTTTCCATGCTAAAGTGACACGTGTCAGATTTGCAAAATTTGGCCTGCTCATTAAGGCGCAAACAGGCTTGCTCACTAAGGCCTTAGTCAGACGGGCTTTTTTTGCGCGATTTGCGCATGCGTCCGGCGATTTTTTTAAAACCATTGCTTTGCAATGGTATCGGACACATGAGTGCTTTTTATGCGCTCGTCCGATAAATTATAGAACAGAAATCGCAGATCGCACCTATCTGCGATCTGCGATTCCTGTTCTCTTCACTATATGCGCTCAATGGGGCCGGCGGCAGCAGCGCCGACCCCATTGAGAACATATAGAAGACAAATCCTTCTCTGCCACAGCTGTAACAGCTGTGGCAGAGAAGAACGATGTTTGCCCATTGAATTCAATGGAGCCGGCAATACAGCCGACTCCATTGAAAGCAATGGGCTGCCGGCGTGCGCGGGATGAATTGTCGGGAAGGGCTTAAATATATAAGCCCTTCCCTGCAATTCATCCAGAAAAGTGTTAAAATAAAAAAATATATACATACTCACCTGCTCCCGGCAGCCGGAGTTCCGCGCGGCCGGCCTGCAGTGGGTGTGAAGGGGGTGTGAGTCAGACCTGCCCCCTGATTGGCTCAGTGCTGCCGGGAGCAGGTGAGTATGTATATATTTTTTATTTTAACACTTTTCTGGATGAATTGCAGGGAAGGGCTTATATATTTAAGCCCTTCCCGACAATTCATCCCACACTCGCCCGCAGCGCATTGCTTTCAATGGAGTCGGCTGTATTGCCGGCTCCATTGAATGCAATGCGCTGGACAGCTCCAGCCCGTTTCTAATGAAACGCGGCTAGGAGCAGATTTTCGGGCATCGGTCAAGCGATTTGCGGATGCGCATCCGTCATGCGATCCGCAAATCGCGCGAAAAAACGCCCGTCTGACTAAGGCCTAAGGGGTTAATCAAAACGTTAACATGCAATTTTCAGGAGATTTGCAGGCAATCTTTATTACCCTCTGCAGAGGAGAAAAGCAGCTATTACTATTAAATAACTCAAAAATTCCATTGTGTAATAGGAAAAAAAAAAAAGATAAATCGCTAGCAGCTCGCTTGAATGTAGAGATTTGAAGAGATGTTCCAGCTGCGGTACTTCATGCTTTTCCACGGAGAGCGATTTTTTTTATTTATTTATTTATTTTTTTCATCAATTTGTGCAGTGAAAGATAAAGTCTGGGTGCGGCCTCAGCCGTAAAGCTTCTTCCCCCGAATAATGTCCATGTGGGAAAATACCAAACAGACTACATGCACTCAATCCACTTCCCTGGAACCGCAGCTGTGGCTCCATCCATCTCACCGGGAAACTATTTGCAGAATTTAAAAAAAAAAACAAATTCAAAAACTCATTTTTTGGGAGATGGTTTTCTATCATTTTTGTTATTTTCCAACTTATTTTTATTCAAAGAGGGTTCTTAAGCAAGTACAATGGTAGAATTAGGGAAGTGGTCAGTACTACCCTGCATAAGAGACAATACAGCTATACTGGGGTATCTGAAAGAAGTAACATTATTGCATAATGATACTGTAACCTTATCATACAGGCAGATTTAAAGCCCATTTAGACACAACGATTATCGCTCAAACGATCGCTTTCAAGTGACTTTTGAGCAATAATCATTGTGTCATTTACAGCGCAAGATGATCGCTCAAACGTTGAGCGATCACTTTGCACTCCAGCTGTTCCCCACTCCAATCTCAGCCGGGCGCTCCAAGCAGGGGATGCAGAAGACAAGAGGGGTGCCCCTGCTTGTCTTCTGCATCCAGCTGTTCTCTGCACGGAGTGCCCGGCTGTTATACAGCCTGCCGCTCCAAGTGGGGTATGGAGAACAGAGCTGGACCGCTCAGTTCTTCATACACAGCCTGTCATCAGGGAGCGGGATACAGCTGAAACAATAGTATCAGCTGTATCCCAGTGTGAATCCCTGATAAGGCTGATTGTTGTCTTTTAGCACGCTGAAAGACCATGGTGAGCGACGGCATAATGAAAACTGCACGATGTCAGTGTAGTTACACACAACGATTATCGCTCAAAAGATGGCTTTTGAACGACTTTGGAGCGATAATTGTTGTGTCTAAATGGCCCTTAACTTATCCATAGTCATGGGGGAGAAGAAAACAAAGATAAAATATATCAAAGCAAAAAGTAGCTAGTTCCCTTGGAAAGGGCAAACAAGCCTTGGAATCAACATTTTAGGTAAAATGACAGATGTGACAATTGTGTACATGGCCGGCGCATCATGACAACTCAGCTTACAGTATTGTAGTACATTCTAGTTATCAGAATACATTAAATAGCAAGTAAAAACAAACGCAAAAAGCAAAAGGTGTTATTGTGTTTTGTTGTGTATGATTAGGCTACACGTGAATTCCCCGTAATCAGACATGGACACTTCGGATACAAGGATGCCGAGGATGACAGGTGAGGGTGGTAAGGAAATAGGTGCCACTGTGGTACACGGTCCTCTGACATCTCGCCTGGAGGTTACAGAAAGAATTGCCTTTCATCAATATTTATAAGAATTTCATTGAAAAAGTTACTAATTACTTCTGATCAATGCAGATTTCCATCTAAGAAAGATACATTTTAATTTAGAGCATTAATTATTTCTGCCATTCTTTTCACAACTTACTGAGCATGAAAGTCCCTCAATGCTTTCTATTCACTAAGGCAAAAAAATCAAGTTATCAGAGTACTTGCTATATACACTTTGCCCAAGAGAGGGCACTGTTGCACCAAGTTTCCTAATTTCACCATTACTGGAACAACATAGATAAGGAAAGATTTTCCCATTTATTCTGAAGGCACCCTGCACTTTAAAATGTTAATTAAATTGAAATTGACACATTGAAAACAAAAGTGTTTTATATTACCTTCTGCATATGTGTATATTATGTATGGTAGATCCAATATACCGTATAACATGTCAAAGTAGAAACATTTGAAGAAGTGCATCTCAAAGATGTTAATCTTATTTATTGTGCGGCATTGTTTGTGTTTTCATGAGAGGGTGAGAAAGGGAATAATGCTAATTACCATTGTTTTTCCCCCACAAAGAAACATAAAGAAAAGGCTGTCAGTAGCCGTCCTGTCAGCAGCCGCATGGAGACAAATCAGTTGTCCTTATTTAATTGCTGTTGCGAGCAAAAAAAGAACATGAAACTTTGCCATCGTCTATTATTAGATATTGTTTTCAATGAGCGCTGCAGATCTTGGAAACATTTAAAGGTGTGAAACGGTGTTTCTATGTATCCTGACAATTAGCTGAGAGATAAAAAGGGGTTATTATTTACGGTAGTTAATTAGCATGTTGTTGGTTTATTCAGCTTTTAAAGATAAACCTTTTGTCAGCACATTCTAAAATAATAGAATAGTGGCACAAGTTTAGTCAGGAAAAGTTATTTTTAGTTATTGTTCACCTAAATAGAGCTTTGTCTCATTGAGACCCTTTGTTAATATGTGCTGCTCATTCTCACCATACGGGCACTGTGGGGAATTGGTTCAGTACAATGTTACAAAGACACACGTTTATATATATACACATGTATGTGCGTGTCACATTGCATAGAACATATAATATCACATATAGTATTGTGAAGGGATTAGTTGGGGATGGTCCTTTGTTGGGGTCCATGGACACACCTCTTCACCACAATCAGAGTCCGCTGCCAGGCATAACGCTGCGTTTTGCCGGAACGATTACACGGGCCAACATGTTTTATTTCAGAGGAATATTTAATGGTGATTCTAGTAATATTTCACCTCCTGAATTCAAATATGTTCTTAGAATTGTTCCAGCAGGATTTTTGTGACACGTGTTTCAGGTTTTATAAAATGAGTACCTATGTAAGTCCACCTTATGTGAAATCCACTTTTCCTAGAATGTTTTTGATGACGATTGTCAGGAATATTCTGCTTGTGTAGAATAAAGTTGGTGACACTGATAAGCACTCGGCCAACTTGTATGCGGTTTATCCTGTGTTAGGCTTCCTATTGGTTGGTTAAGCGGTTCCCATCATATGCTATATGCCATTCTAATGATTTGGAGGGAAACGAAGGATCATTTAGCAGATTCTTATTTCTACTTAACAAACATTAAAGGAATCACATCGAAAACAAAATATACAGTTAATTATCCAAATTTGCAAACTGCAATGATCCTGGACTTACGCAGTAAGGACTCATTCACACGAGCGCTGTGGGTGAGCAGTATAGTCGCGTGAAAAGATCTCGGACATATCGCTCTAGAGAACAGGTTAATTCCTGCTACTTGAAGTAGCCCGTTCCCACGATCCGAGGTGCGTGAGGGTGTGTTCCAGCTCCCATAGGAGTGTATGGAAAGCACGCAGCAAGGATAGGACAGGTCTTATCCTTGCATGCACTATGGAGCATAGACGCCACCCGCGCTCGCATGTCCTATCTTCGTTTTGTGTGCAAATTTAGCGTGTCTAACGCAAAATTCACTCAAAATTCGTTCAAACTGTCGGAAATGAGAAATAATCATTATATGTAAACGCTGGCAGTCAGGCACTATTCGTTCAGTTATCATTAGGGCTCCCACACACTTGCGATTGCGTTTTTTGTTAACGCAATTGTCAATGGGACTTTCTATTGTAAAAAAACGCAACGCACGCAACTGCGTTTTTGGTGCACTGCATTGCGTTTTTAACATTAGAAAGTCCCATTGACAACCGCGTTAACAAAAAACGCAATCGCAAGTGTGTGGGAGCCCTTAGCCAAGGTTTATAGGCTGGCATAAAATCCATTGTTTGGTCGCTGGAAATTCTTTCAGTTTCAATGCAATTCCTTCAGTGTCTCCAGCAGCCAGGGATGGTTTGGTTTGCTTTGCATGTACAATTAGTGCAGCATTTAATTCGCCTCCATGGAGAACAATGGAATGTGTCCACCAGATGCTTGCTCATATGGGCGAAGTGTTTATGTAATAACAACCTAAACACACGCCCCGCTGAGCAAGCAACTCGTGGAGGAGAACAGATGATTAATTAGCTAATGGAGTGATTATCTGTGCCTGTTATTTTATGCAAAATCATCTTTCAATCTTTCCGCAGTTTGAGCGATTATCTTTGCATGTAAAAGAGCCTTAAGTTGTTGATCACAACTTCACATCTTATCCAAGATTTAAACTTGCCTAAACAGCAATCAGAACTTCTAAGTTCCAGACTTACAGGATAGAATCCACTCTGCAAACATGTACAAGTATGCAGATATTGCAGCCGCGAGAGGGATTTCAAAGAGTATTTTTCTGAAGAGAAAGGTGTAGTTTTTGGTAATAATGTTTGTTCTCTTATGGAGGCCCTTGAAATCAACGGCGTACTGACGAGTGACTTGTCAAAAGTTAGTTTGAAGGCTGTGCTTTTGCTTAATGGTAACCAATTTGCATCAGTTCCTGTAGCGCACACTGCTGATATGAAAGACATACAAAATAATGAAACTGTTGTAGAAAAATTCTAGTATGAAAAATCTAACTGCCTGACCCGGGTAGGTGAGAGTCATTAGCCGCTGTAACCGACTGAAAATACTCCCACCCATAACTAATAAAAGACATACACCATCCTTTGGATTAAATTGGCCACAGCAGCCATCGTATTGAACATATTACAAATATTAAAAACACAATTTAGTCCATCATAAATAGTACGAGGGGAGGTCCTTGGAGCCACAAAATCTGGTGCTTACAAATAATTTAGGTAAACAGAACCTTGCCCCAATCCGCACTGACTGGTTCAGGGACACCACCTGCCACCTTAAGTGGCTAATAATAATGTCAAATATTGGCCTAGAGAGATCCCCCCCCCCCCCCACCTCATAGGCCATGTCCCACAACACCAGGCACCAAAATAAAGTAAAGGAGGGAGTACTCAAGGTGAGGCTGTACCCACCAGCCTCCCCCCAACCAAATACACAAACGACTCCAAGGACCCTTCACCCACCATGCTGCCATGACAAAGAACATTCTCCCCCACCACATTGCATCTTGCAACTAATAGCTTGTATCACATACCCACTATACACACATAAAAAGCACAAGGGAGGTTGGGCGGAACTCTCTACTGCTAATGTCTCCCTTCCATGCAAACATCCCCTCTTAAACCCACCCCCTTTCATTTACCTAACTATGCCCCCTTTTACAGGCACGTCATCCACAACCCCCTCCTCTCAACTATCCTTCCCACTTCTTGACCCTTTACTGCCTGTCCCCTAACCACCCCTGTCATGTGTGGCCACCACCAATGGCCCCTGTGGGCCCACGTTTCGGCCCCCTCCTATATCTGTGCAGATGTCATGGCTTTATTGCTTAGATGCAACTTGAGTGACTAAATTCTCCTGTTTTTACCTGAATGGGACAGCAGGGATAGAAAGTCTCAGTGTGTTCGAAAACAATGGCCGAAACCTGCTTCTCATATTCCTGGACAAAAATATATATCAAATGTCCCTTTAGTGAATCCTGACAAGTATATTTGCCTCCACTGCATATAAAACTGGGACTGATGAAACCATTTGTAAAAGCAACTGGCAGAAATACTGCAGCATTTTTCCATTTGAAATCTAAATTTTTAAAAAGTTAGTGATGCGAAACTAGAAGAAGGAATTTTTATGCCACAGATAAGATCAGTGATGGATGCTGAGAAATTTCAGGAACTGTTAAATCCATTGCGAAAAGCAGCCTGATTGTCATAAATCAGAAAACTATTGCGATCCAGGGATGATTTTATGAAATCACACCAAGCTATGGGATGCAATATGGCCCAAAAACTTCTCCTCTTGGACTCCCACCTGGACTTCTTGGGGCTGTCAGTGACCGGCATGGCGAGCGCTTCCATCAGCAGATTTCTTTGATGGAACAGAGGTACCAAGGTAGGTGGAGTCCCAGTATGCTAGCTGACTATTGCTGGACCACGAAGAGAGAACCCAGAAGCTAAACATTCCCATCAATCATCATGAAAAACTTTCTAGTTAAACTGGATGTCACATAATGTGGACTTACATAAGTACTAATTCTATGAAAATAGAAATGTGTGTCACAAAAAAACCCTGATGGAAAAATTCTGTCAGTGGCTCATCCACATTTCCCATCTTAACAGAAAATGGGGGCTGAAAGAACTCTTGTTGAAACCACAACTGCATCATCTAGTGGGGAAACCGCAAATGGTTCAAGGCCTATACCTGTAGTTGAGAAAATTTCAGGGGCATGACTTTTTTGCACCTGATTATTCTCACACATTTTTCAAAAAGGCAACATCACACTGCATTGGTTCAGTAATCAGTCGGCAGTTTGCAGGGATATGGCCCAAGTTATTACACCAAAAAGATCTAATTTGCCCCTTACTTAACGCAAAGTTCTGTCCTTTAGGTTTTACTGAGCCCACGGTTTCATTATCATCTTAACCACCAAATGACTTTACATCTTTCCAATGAAAGAATAGAGGAAAAAAGAGGGAACGGAGCATGTACTTGAGTTGCAAAGTCTATAAACCGATTGTTTGGTTTGGGAATTTTATTTTATTTTCTCCTTCCTTTATTCTACATATGGGAATGAGATTGTTCAATTCCTGATGAGTTTGAGAGGGTGCGAGTCCACAAAATGCCACACCTTTCCAGGAGGACGTGCAAATGCGTAGAATAAATGCAGGGTAAAAGTGGTTGTAAGTGCATTCCCTTTTCTTAAAGAGGCACAAGACATATTTCTAAGCTTGATTTCTCTGTTTTTATTAAGAACTAGCTTACCCGTCGCGCGTTGCTGCGAAGACAGACATACATTCGTTTTTATATATCTAGATAACAACCAATCACAGAGCAGCTTTTTTAGGTTACCTCAGTGGTATAATATATATCACCCAATCACAGCGCAGCTTATATGTTACCTCAGCAGTATAAAATATAACAACCAATCACAGCGCAGCTTTCATGTTACGTCAGCAGTAAGAGAAATAACAACCAATCACAGCGCAACTTTTATTCTGCCTCAGCAATATAAAAAATAGCAACGAATCACAGCGCAGCATTCATTTTACCTCAGCATTCTCAATGTCCAGGAATTGTCTTGTGATACATTCGGCGGATGCATCATTTTGTAGTTAAACACGCATCCCGTTGCTCGTAATGCCTTTTGCTTTTGTGCTTGAGATGGAAATCAAAAGATCTTTGTCTGGGGGGCATAACTGTCGACGACGCTCGCACGCACCCCACCTATGTACTATGCCATTAATCTTCCCAGGAGTGTACTCAGCAACTTCCCATTAACTTTTCCTATTTATGACATAATCAATGCGCGTGCCAAATTTCGAGTTTCTATTACATTGGGAAGCAAGAGAATTCGATTCCGTACGTAAAATTTGGACGCTAATTCTTTTGCGCATAGAATTGAATAATCGAGTTGGGACCGATTAGCTTTTCCTATTTATGACATATTCAATGGTCGTGCCAAATTTCACGTTTCTATGACATTGGGAAGCGAGAAAATTAGATTCCGTATGTAAAATTTGGACGCTAATTCTTTGGCGCTTAGATTTGAATAATCGAGTTGGGACCCATTAGCGTTTCCTATTTGTGACATATTCAATGCCCGTGCCAAATTTCAAGTTTCTATGTGAGAAAATTAGATTCCGTACGTAAAATTTGGACGCTAATTCTTTTGCGCAGAGAATTGAATAATCGAGTTGGGACCCATTAGCTTTTCCTATTGATGACAATCACTGCTCGTGCCAAATTTCACGTTTCTATGACACCGGAAAGTGAGAAAATTACATTCCGTACGTAAAATTTGGACGCTAATTCTTTTGTGCATAGAATTGAATAATCGAGTTGGGACCCATTAACTTTTCCTATTTATGACATATTCAATGCTCCTGCCAAATTTCAAGTTTCTATGACATTGGGAAGCGAGAAAATTAGATTCCGTACGTAAAATTTGGACGCCAATTCTTTTGCGCCTAGAATTGAATAATCGAGATGGGACCCATTAAATTTTCCTATTTATGACATAATCAATGCGCGTGCCAAATTTCGAGTTTCTATTACATTGGGAAGCGAGAGAATTCGATTCCGTACGTAAAATTTGGACGCTAATTCTTTTGTGCATAGAATTGAATAATCGAGTTGGGACCCATTAGCTTTTCCTATTTATGACATAATCAATGCCTGTGCCAAATTTCAAGTTTCTATGACATCGCGAAGTGAGAGAATTAGTGGCAGTGATGGAAATCGAACGATCTACGTGGGGGGTGTAACTGTCGACGACGCACGCACGCGCGCCATTTATGTAGGATGTACTATACCTATAATCTTCCCAGGAGTGTACTCAACAACTTCCCAAAGTTTCATGGCGATCGGATGAATGGTGTAGTAGCGCATAAAGGACAAACAGACAGACAGACACACATACATTCAATTTTATGTATATAGATAAATTCAGCATACAATAGACGCGTTTTGGGGCCGTTGCAACCCTTTCTCTGTGTTTTAGCTGGGGGTACACAGCCAGCACTGATGTGTTCTCTTCACAGAGGATTGGAGCATTGTGCTGCTATGCTTTTCTTAATACATCCCAGAATTGTGTCTGCCTTTTTTGCTGCTGCATCACATTGTTGACTCATGTTCAGTCTATGATCTATTGGTATACCCAAGTCTTTTTCACATGTGCTGCTGCTTAGCCCAATTCCTCCCATTCTGTATATGCTTTATTCATTTTTCTTGCCCAGATGTAGGACTTTGCATTTCTCCTTGTTAAATATCATTCGGTTAGTCACCACTCACTGTTCAAGCTTTTCTAGATCTTTTTGAATACGCTTTCTCTCATTTCTAGTGTTAGCTATCCCTCCTACCTTTGTCTCATCAGCAAATTTGATCAATTTTCCCTCAATTCCCTCATCTAGATGATTTCTATAAATGTTGACCAACACTGGGCCTAGGACAGAGCCTTGTGGTTCCCCACTTGATACATTCTTCCACTTGGATGTGCAGCCATTTATGACCACTCCTTGAGTACAATCACTCAGCCAGTTGTGACTCCACCTAACAGTTGCCTTGTCAATCCCATATTTGGTCATTTTATCAATAAGTATGGTTTGAGATACTTTATCAAATGTTTTACTGAAGTCAAGATATACTATATCCACCACAATTTCCCTGATCAACCCAGTTGGTGATAATGCCATAGAAGGAAATTAGATTCTTCTGGCATGACTTGTTTGTTACAAACCTATACTGGCTCTGGTTAATTACTCCATTTTTATCCAAGTACTTGCATACATGCTGTTTAATAATTTGTGCAAAGCTCTTTCCCGGTATAGAAGTCAGGCTCACAGGCCTGTAGTTTGCCCTTTTCCAATCTTCTGGGACTTCTCCTGTTCTCCAGGAATTTTCAAAGATTATGGCGAGTGGTTCAGCAATTACCTCTGATACTTCCTTTAGTATCCTAGGATCTAAATTATCTGAACCTGGAGATTTGAAATTATTAAAGTTACCTATGTGTTCCCTTGCCATCTCTCTGCTCATATATAGTTTGCATTCTTTAATTCATTCTTTAATTCCCCCAATAGCACAGAGAAGATCAGCTGATGTTACCTCCTAAGGGCTCGGTCAGACGAGCGTGTTGTTTTGCGCGCCTATGTGTCCAGAAAAAAATGCGCTCCTAGCATAAGCAGAAAACGCGTGAATGGGCAACTTTTATATGCGCAGTGCATGAAAATTTGCCCGTTCACTGAAGCAGCTGCTCCACGAAGTTCCCCTTATCACTAAACACTGTGACAGCACTGTCACAGTGTACAGTGATGATGGGACTCCCTGTGGGGATGAAAGACTCTCCTGTCACAGGAATATATAAGTTCGTCCTTCTTAACATCATTTTTAACCAAATCACCATTTTCATCCTGTAAATATCCTATAGCATGTTTGACATTTTCCTTTTGCTCCTGTCCAGTGTGAAAGGGCCCTTAAGCTGCCGCTGCAGAGTTCTGTGACGCAATCTGCAGGTAGATTGAAGCTATTTTCAATTCTGCATTAAAATCTGCAGGACCAGCTATGTGTTTTGGTACTAAAATGACCCCGTGTTGTGGTGCATAAAGGGTGCTAATTCCGCCCGCGTGAGAGGTCTGTTAGGGTGTTTTCATGCACAGGTCTTTCTGGCAGTTTTTCTTGTAGTTTTTTGAGCCAAAGGCAGTGATGTATCCAGCAGGAAGGGGGAAGTCCTTCCTTGATATTTCCCATGCCTCGTGTATCCACTTACGGCTTTTGCTTGAAGAACTGCCACAAAAACCTTTTTTTCACACATAGCGGACCTGTGGAAGAATTTTGGCTGTGGAATGCTCTTTGTAATTCTACAACACACAATGGAAGTGATGGGGCTCACAAACCTTATTCATTCAGTGTAAAAGATCCTCAGTGGAATCCCGTGATGTTGTGGATATGTGGATGCGTAACACGCACTATCCTGAGGATAGGTCATCAATAGTATTTACACTGAGACCCTTTTAACTGTCAATCAATAGGAAAAATGAACCCAACTGCACAATTGGAGGAGACTAGAGATGAGCGAACGTGCTCGGCCACGCCCATTTTTCACCCGAATACCGCGATTTCCGAGTACTTCCGTACTCGGGCGAAAAAATTCGGGGGGCGCCGTGGCGGCATGGGGGGTAGCAGTGGGGAGTGGAGGGGAGAGGGAGAGAGAGAGGGCTCCCCCCTGTTCCCCGCTGCTACCCCCCGCACCGCCACGCCTCTCTCCGCCCCCCGGCGCCCCCCGAAGCTTTTCACCCGAGTACTGAAGTACTCGAAAATGGCGGTACTCGGGCGCGTAAGTACTCCAAACGAGTACGTTCGCTCATCTCTAGAGGAGACTTATCAAAACGCTTCAGTATTTTTTTATTCCCAAAAAATCACAGAAAAGGATTTTGCTTAAAAATGTTGTGACTTATTGCTGTTCTTTGCTTTTCATTCCAGTTTTCCAAAGTGTCTAGAAGAAGTGGGTGGGGTTTGAGTGAGATATTCAGTCAACAGACTTTAAAAATGCGGCTTTTCAAAAAGTCACAAAATTTCTTGCAATTTCACTGCAGTAGCTGGATGGTGTAACAAGTGCTCCACGTATCTAGCATATTTACAGATGTGACTAATTTATCATCAGTGTATCATCAATGACAACGTGGCCTCCAGCAATAATTATTTTAAAAAACTCAAATGATAAATTCCCTATAAAGTCCTTTTTTGACATTCTTCCTCACTTACCCTGTGTTTTTTTGGGTCCATGGTGTTTTTTCTTCAAACTCAGCATGCACTAGAGGTAGCAGGTTTTTTAAACCCGTTTAGGACCAGGCACTGTAAATTTATGGTGCCTAGTCCCGGGCTTAAAGCCCAGCCGTATGATTTAAGCCTCCTGTCTCTGCAATCAATTAAAGGCAGGACGGGTTGTCAGCTGTTAGTGACAGCTGATAACCCAGAGGAGAAGGCAGGAGGGGTTTTGAACCCCTTTTGTCTTCTCCTTCCCCAAGTACACAGCGCTCAATGAGCGCTATGTACTAAAAAATGAAAGTGGAAGTTTAACTTCCACTACGGGAGCCGGGGGGAGGGGCTGTGACTGCTGGGATTCTTTGCTACAGCAGAGCTGCAGGGTCCCGGAAGACCCCGATCACCTCTGTCAGTGAGTAATGTCACTGCAGGGGATATTTTTCCCTTTAAACGGGGACTCCTATAGATGCAGCTCCTATGGATGCGCCAGCTACAGTGGGAAAATGTCAAATAAAAAAAAACAAAAGACATGTGAATGTCCCCCAGAGGTCTTATATGATGTCATGGGGGACATAGATAATGAAAAACATAATTACATACATAAGTAAGACAAAATTACAGAATAAAACAGAAATATATACATAAGAAAGAAAATAACTGAAAGCCGACACCAACCAAAAACATCACCGTATGCGCCCTGTAATCCAAAACCATACATGCTATATATCAAAACGTCCGAACAAATAGAGGAACCCGTTCCCATGCTTTATTTTAGCATAAATATACTAATTTAAAAAAAGAAACTATAAATAATTTTTTACACTGGAAAAAAGTCAGTGAAAAAGATATTTTAAAAATCGCCCTATATGTCACAGGACAAAACACAGCAAAAATAATTTTTGTAGCTGAAGGAAAAAAAATAGGGCAGTAAAACCACCAAATGGTAAAATCACTAAAAAGTGTCTGGTCCTTAAGGGGTTAAAGTGTTTTCCCATAGACTCCTCTATAAGATAAAACATACCTGAAAGAAAAGTGTATAAAATTGCGGCCAAAATACACTTGGTAAATACCGCATGAAAATTATAAGATTTCTTAAAAATGAAACATTACTGAGCAAAGTCCACCTGTACAACTGTTGTGTATGAACAGAGGCTCAATAATGCGCTATTACACAGTACAATGTAAAAAAAGTAATACACCTACTGGAAGAAGCACAATTTGGGTTTTTGACATTTAAGGACAAAACAAACAAACAACAACTGTAAAGCCCCATTTACACACAAAGATAATCACTCAAAATCTGTTCAAAAGATAGGGAGAATGACAGTTTGAGCGATCATTTTGCATAAGCTGCTAATGAGCACTAATGCCCATTAGCAGTTTATTACCTTTATTTACATGTAAATGAGCCTTCCTGTGCTGTATGCAGAGAACAGCAGGTAGTCTGTTATCTGCATACAGCTCCTTTGTTTTGCCATGAGACTGCAGTTGAATACAATGTAATTAGTGCTCCCGTGGAGAATCACAGCGCATGGCGCCTGCTATCAGCTTTCTGTCCGAACAGTGGATTTTAAACTCAACTAAAAATCATCGTTCAGACGAAAAGCAAATGATACATTGAGCGAATTTTGAGCCATAATTGTTGTGTGAAAATGGGGCTTAAGACTTGTAACAGATGAATATCTTTGTTGGTCTCTAATAAAATGTGATTTGATAAAAAAAAGACTTGTAACAGAAGATCATTGAAAAGATTCCTCTGGAAACCTAAAGAATTCTTCATATTGCGCTCTACACGGTTTAGAATACAATGAAGATTCAATCCACCAATATTTGTCATAAGATCCATGCAGACCTTCCAATGTGCCTTCCATCTTACAATTGTTATTCTTGCATGAAATCACTTCAGATAATGTAGGGGCAGCGACATTTTTTCCAATATTTCGATATCAAGAATTTGGCTACTACTAATATATGAAGAGCTAAGGTTTCATCAGTCGTTAGCAAATCCACTAAACCAACATGCAGCAGGACTAAAGAACAGATTCCATTCTAGGGGAATAGAGAAGTAATGGGCAGGAAGATATTTAATTTGATCCTAAAACTTTGACATAAAACTGGACGAAACATTGTGTAAATAAGAAAAAAAAAAATATATATATATTGATATGTGTGTATAGATACGTAACAGAGCTCCCCCCCCCCCCCAACTATAATGCTTCATTCATAGTACTAGTCTCTTTATATGGGGAAGAGAGGCCCTATGGGCCTGCTAAGAAGAACACATCTGCTGCCCCCGTTGTAGTTACACCTCTGTATATGCACTGAATCGCCCCTTTATTGCAGCCCCCATCTAGTAACACAATTGAACCTTTTTTGGCCTTCAGAACTGCAACAATTCATTGAGGTGTTGATCTACAGGTATCGGAGGAGCAGGGTTAGGCCGAAAAAACATATCCCACCCAAGTACTCCACCTCCACAGTCTGGACTGCTGACATTTGTCAGGATGGGTTAATGAAAGGTTTATTGATTAAAGGAGATGTCCCGCGCCGAAACGGGTTTTTTTTTTTTTAAACCCCCCCCCCCCCCGTTCGGCGCGAGACAACCCCGATGCAGGGGTTAAAAAAACCACCCACACAGCGCTTACCTGAATCCCGGCGGTCCGGCGTCTTCATACTCACCTGCTGAAGATGGCCGCCGGGATCCTCTGTCTTCATGGACCGCAGGGCTTCTGTGCGGTCCATTGCCGATTCCAGCCTCCTGATTGGCTGGAATCGGCACGTGACGGGGCGGAGCTACACGGAGCTACACGGAGCCCCATAGAGAAGAGGAGAAGACCCGGACTGCGCAAGCGCGGCTAATTTGGCCATCGGAGGGCGAAAATTAGTCGGCACCATGGAGACGAGGACGCTAGCAACGGAGCAGGTAAGTATAAAACTTTTTATAACTTCTGTATGGCTCATAATTAATGCACAATGTACATTACAAAGTGCATTATTATGGCCATACAGAAGTGTATAGACCCACTTGCTGCCTCGGGACATCTCCTTTAATGCTGCTTACATCAAGTTCTGGCCGTCCCATCAACAACAAAAATCTGTATTCCTCTGACCAAGTGATGTTTTTCCGCTATTCAGTGATCCAATTCAGTGACTCTGATGTCATGGCTTTCTGTTTCTCTTGGACAGCAATAGTCCTGGAACTGGTCATCTGGTGTTACAGCCCATCTTTGCTAACTCTTGGTATACTCTCAACACCATTGCACAAATAACAGTAAAAGTCTAGGAAAAATGATCATGCCTCATTTGAGGTTCCTCCAATTGTTGCATTTTCCTACTTTAATGTTTCTTTCACGCGAACGTAGCGATCTTCGGCCAGCTGTATCATGGCCGAAAACCGCATGAACGAGAAAAATCCATGACCAAGTTGTGGGTAAATCTCAGGTTTCAATTATCCATTTACATGCATGTAAGGGTTTAACAGCTGGGGTCAGTAGAACACTGATCCTAGCTGCTGCAGTAGGAGGCGGGCTGTCGATCACAGCTGGCTCCCTCCACAGATGACGCAGGCCCAGTTTCTGAGCCTGGGCCATTCATAGCAAGTAAGTTTACATTAATTTACAGGAACCCCTTCCCAGGCAGGACAAGTGGGTGGGATGATACTTGTAGACAGTGTTTGATATACACTTCGCTTCCATCATCTATTTATACCCAGGACTGTATCAAGGGGGCGCTCTAATAACTATGTATAATATATCAGGGGTCAGTACAGAGATCTCTCCCATCATCTATTATACCCAGGACTGTAACAAGGGGGCGCTCTAATAACTATGCATAATATATCAGGGGTCAGTACAGAGATCTCTCCCATCATCTATTTATACCCCGGACTGTAACACGGGGGCGCTCTAATAACTATGTATAGATATGTCAGACCACACATTGAATATTGCTTACAGTTTTGGGCACCGGTACTCAAGAAGGACATATCAGAGCTTGAGTGGGTTCAAAGATGGGCAACTAAGGTAATAAATGGAATGGGTGGACTACAATACCCAGAGAGGTCATCAAAACTGGGATTATTTAGTTTAGAAAAAAGCCGCCTAAGGGAAGACCTAATAACTATGTATAAATATGAGGTCAGTACAGAGATCTCTCCCATCATCTATTATACCCAGGACTGTAACAAGAGGGCGCTCTAATAACTATGTACAATATATCAGGGGATAATACAGGGGTCCATTCTTCAGGAAATAAAGCCAGACTGCTCACTGGAGGGAAGGATATTAAAGGCAAAACTGAAGTACTTTGGCCACATAGTGAGAAGACAGGATACCTTGGAGAAGATGCTAATGTTGGGGAAAGTGGAAGGCAAAGAGAAGACGGGCCGACCAAGGGCAAGATGGATGGATGATATCCTCCAGGTGACGGACTGGACCCTGGTGGAGTTGGGGGTGGCAACAGCCGCCAGGAAGCTCTGGGGTGACCTTGTCCATGAGCTCACGAAAAGTCGGAAGTGACTAAATGAATAAACAACAACAATACAGACATTTCTCCCATCATCTATTTATACTCAGGTCTGTAGCAAGGGGGCGCCCTCTACGTCTAGAGAAAAGAAGGTTCCTACACAACATAGAAGGTTCTTTACTGCAAGAGCAGTGAGACTATGGAACTCTCTGAGGACGTGGTGATGGAGAACTTGATAAAAGAGTACAAGAGGGGCCTGGATGCCTTTTTTGAGCAATACATTATTATATGTTATATCACTGATTAGTTCAGGCGGGTCAGATATTCGGGGATTATTCCGATTGGAGAATTAATATGTTTCCCTTAAATGAGGAAAATTGGCTTCTACCTCATTGTTTTGTTTTTTTTTTGCCTTCCTCTGGATCAGCATTGTGGGGTAATAGACTAAACTAGATGGACGTGTGTCGTTTTTCAGCCTAACACCCTATGTTATTATGTTACTGTATGTTCAACTGAAATTGTAACTGACTCATGTTTAAAGAATTTATTTAATTTGTTATGATTGTGTGGAATTAAGTTATTTCATGTTATTATTTTTAATATTTCCTTTCTGGCTCCTGGAAAACTCTCCGATTGACTGTAGGCTGAAAAACAAGTGACTAACCAGGAAAGCAAGGGTTAGAAATCTGCACGTATCATACGAAAATGAATTTAAATCAGGAAGTTCTTGCTGGGGTAGGCACTTTTAATGAGAGAACCCAATGAAAGATAACACTATAATAACTGATGTAATAGACAGGGAGGGAGAAATGAGCCCTACTCCCTGAACTTGATAAACTGAGCAATTACTCTTGTTATCTGAAATGCACTGTCAGTGGGGAAGTTGTATATGCCTCTACTGTATCTAACAAAGGCGTGTTGCTCTAAGCATCAAAGGTTTGGGACTTATTACCTTTCCAGGATGTGCATGCATAATAAAACTCTTCAACAAATGGAAAGGAAATGTCTTTGGCAAAAAAATAAAATGGTGATAAATTATGTCTAAATGATTGATTCAAGAAAAGTCTCCATCACACATAGCAACATGTGCCTGTCTCTTCCGATATGCCCTTGGAGATTTTAATACTAAACGTATGTGCATATTTTTCATGGCCACTGATATTTGAATTGCAGCCTGCTCCCATGCAGAACATGAAACACTTCAAACTGCATAATGCTGACTAAATTAGAAATTCTCCAGTGGCCTCAGGTTGCAAGGGCAATAATAATGAGTGCGCTTAAGTGGTTTGTGTAGCTTTTTTACCATTTAATTTTAATGCCCATTTTTGTCTGATGGATTGTCTCATGCAATCATGAAAGTAATGTGCTGTTTTAAAAATGGAAACGGTGTATCATTTTGTTTGAATAGGAAATATTAGGTATGAGTCATAAAGACAGTTATATATGACTACAATCTGAGAAGAAGCGGCATTCTCTGGAAACAGGAGGAGAGGCTCCAATCCCATCGATTTCCCTGGGAATGGGAGCTTATTGTTATTCAGTAATGCCCCATAGTATTTATACACAGGTAAGGGCTGTACAGATCATGTTGTGTGTGCAGCTTCACAACGCAAAGCTATAAGTCAAAATCTGATGCAGACTATAAACGATAAATCTGTGCCCAAGCGCCTCATCACCATTTCCATGACGAGCAAAAATAGTCTTCACTATCTAATACGACTTTATACAGCTAAACTTCTGAAGAGGTGAAGATGTCAGTAACCAGACTGGAATGCATAGTGTCTTAGGCTGAAAAAAAGACATATGTCCAAACTGTTCAGCCTATTACCCCTGATGTTGATCCAGAGGAAGGCAAAAAAAAAAAAATGAGGTAGAAGCCAGTTTTCCTCATATTGGGGAAAACATATTCCTTCCGGACTCCATTTTGGCAATCAGAATAATCCCGGGATTACTGACCCTTCTGAAGCATCAGTGATATAACATGTAATAGTGTAATGCTCAAGAAAGACGTCCAGGACCCTCTTGTACTTTTTTATCGAGTTCCCCATCACCACATTCTCAGACTTTGAGTTCCATAGTCTCACTGCTCTTACAGTAAAGAACCCCCTTCTGTGTTGTGAAGAAACCTTCTTTCTCTTCTTTCTCTAGATATAGAGAGCGCCCCCTTGTTACAGTCACAGTCCTTAATATAAATAGACGATGGGAGAGATTTCTGTACCAATTTCTGAAATATTTATACATAGTCATTAGAGCGCCCCCTTGTTACAGTCATGGGTATAATAGATGATGGGAAAGATCTCTGTACTGACCCCTGTTATATCTATACATAGTTATTAGAGCGCCCCCTTGTTACAGTCCTGGGTATAATAGACGATGGGAGAGATCTCTGTACTGACCCCTGATATATTATACATAGACATTAGAGTGCCCACTTGTTACAGTCCTGGGTATAATAGATGATGGGAGAGATCTCTGTACTGACCCCTGATATATCTATACATAGTTATTAGAGCACCCCCTTGTTACAGTCCTGGGTATAATAGACGATGGGAGAGATCTCTGTACTGACCCCTGATATATTATACATAGACATTAGAGTGCCCACTTGTTACAGTCCTGGGTATAATAGACGATGGGAGAGATCTCTGTACTGACCCCTGATATATCTATACATAGTTATTAGAGCGCCCCCTTGTTACAGTCCTGGGTGTAATAGATGATGGGAGAGATCTCTGTACTGACCCCTAATATATCTATAAATAGGTATTAGAGCGCCCCCTTGTTACAGTCCTGGGTATAATAGATGATGGGAGAGATCTCTGTACTGACCCCTGATATATCTATACATAGTTATTAGAGCGCCCCATTGTTACAGTCCTGGATATAATAGATGATGGGAGAGATCTCTGTACTGACCGCTGATATATTATACATAGACATTAGAGTGCCCACTTGTTACAGTCCTGGGTATAATAGACGATGGGAGAGATCTCTGTACTGACCCCTGATATATCTATACATAGTTATTAGAGCGCCCCCTTGTTACAGTCCTGGTTGTAATAGATGATGGGAGAGATCTCTGTACTGACCGCTAATATATCTATACATAGGTATTAGAGCGCCCCCTTGTTACAGTCCTGGGTATAATAGATGACGGGAGAGATCTCTGTACTGACCCCTGATATATCTATACATAGTTATTAGAGCGCCCCATTGTTACAGTCCTGGATATAATAGATGATGGGAGAGATCTCTGTACTGACCGCTGATATATTATACATAGACATTAGAGTGCCCACTTGTTACAGTCCTGGGTATAATAGACGATGGGAGAGATCTCTGTACTGACCCCTGATATATCTATACATAGTTATTAGAGCGCCCCCTTGTTACAGTCCTGGTTGTAATAGATGATGGGAGAGATCTCTGTACTGACCGCTAATATATCTATACATAGGTATTAGAGCGCCCCCTTGTTACAGTCCTGGGTATAATAGATGACGGGAGAGATCTCTGTACTGACCCCTGATATACCTATACATAGTTATTAGAGCGCCCCCTTGTTACAGTCCTGGGTATAATAGATGATGGGAGAGACCTCTGTACAGACCCCTGATATATTATACATAGTTATTAGAGGGCCCCCTTGTTACAGTCCTGGGTATAATAGATGATGGGAGAGATCTCTGTACTGATCCCTGATATATCTATACATAGTTATTAGAGCGCCCCCTTGTTACAGTCCTGGGTATAATAGATGATTGGAGAGATCTCTGTACTGACCCCTGATATATCTATACATAGTTATTAGAGCGCCCCCTTGTTATAGTCCTGGGTATAATAGATGATGGGAGAGATCTCTGTACTGACCCCTGATATATTATACATAGTTATTAGAACACCCCCTTGTTACAGTCCTGCGTATAATAGATGATTGGAGAGATCTCTGCACTGACCCCTGATATATTTATACAGTCATTAGGTTGCACCTAACTGTCTTTTTCTAAACTAATTAACCCCAATTTTGATAACCTCTCTAGGTTTTGTAGTCTGCCCAATCCATTTATTAACTTGCTTCTTGCAGTATAATGCACTACTATGTTATTACACTATACTGCAGAAGCGATTAAACAAGCTCACATTCAATTCCCCTATGGGGACTCAAAAAAAATGTAAAAGTTTTAAAAAGTTTTATTCATTAATAGAAAAAATAGATTACTACAAGTTAAAAAAAAAAACATTTTCCCCATGTTTATAATGTTCTATCAAGGTAATGCATTATTTATCCTGTATGGTAAACATTATCTAAACGTTTTTCAGTATATTAAACAGTACATTAAATAGTAACATTTGAAAATACAATTCACCCAACGAAAAAAAACCCCTCACACAGTTACGTCTATGGATAAATAAAAGAGGATTTTTTTGAAGTTGGGAGGAAAACCTAGTTGAGTCCTATACAAGTTGGGTCAGGTAATTATTGTCAGTATTGACAAAAACTTGTTACCTTTATGAGATCCGCAGGTTTCGGCTTCCCAGTTTATATCTGGATAGTTAAACATCCCCCATAATAATTACCTCATTGTGATTTGCGGCTTCATCTATTTGCCTCAGTAATAAACTTTCAGTGGCTTCTGTCATATTTAGTGTCTATAGAAAACCCCTTCCATCCTTCCATCCAACCAGGTCTCTGTTATACCCACTATGTCGTAGTTTTCCCCAGACATTATTACTTTCTGTTTGTCAACCTTGTTGGTCAGACTTGTAGCATTAGTCACTATACAGTTTAGGAGGTCTTGGTTATTTTTTATATTAAGTATATCCCTACTAACTGTTCTGCAAGTTCTAACCCCTGTACTAACCCCTCCCATTGCTCCACCCACATTTCCATAATTTAAAGGCCATTTAAACTTGACAATTACCGCTCAAAATTCATGCAAACTAATGAAATTGAGCAATAATCATCCTGTGTAAATGCAAAAAAATTGTTTACTATTCGTTCACTTTCCATTATCACTGACTTTCAGTCAGTATAAAAATCATTGCTGGATCATTGCTGGATTGTGGGCTTCTCGCTGAATGTAAACGCTCTTTGCTCTGCTCTTCATATAGCGGGAAGCCTGTGATACAGCAGTGATCTCTGCCTGTCTAAATTTTCTGAACGAACAACCTTAGTGGTGACGCCAGCGGTCATGCAGCTGCTTAGAAATACTTAGGGTATTTAGAATACTCTAAATGCTTCCAGGTTACTGTCCACACTGTCTTCCCCTCTATCTCTCTGGTTGTTCTCTATCCCAGCCCTCCAACCTTCTAGCCATCTTCTCCCCCAGCATAGCTGCACCCTCCCCATTGAGATACTGCCCATTCCTATGGTAGAGCCTGTAGCCAACAGCAAAGTCAGCCTAGTTCTCCAGGAACCCAAACCCCTCCTTCCTACACCAACTCTGGAGCCACTTGTTTACCTCAATAATCTCCCGCTGCTTTGTGGCGTGACATGTGGTACATGTAGTTTTTCCGAAAATACTACTTTGGTGATCCTCTCCCTAAGTTTACATCCTGGTTTTGTGAAATTGTTTTTAAGGACCTTCCATCTAACTCCAGCTTTGTGATTGGTGCCAATGTGTACCATGACCATTGGATCCTCACCAGCACCTCTCAGTAATCTGTCAACCCAATGTGTCAAACTTGAGCACCAGGAAGATACTTTTTGATGATCCCAATCTTTGTGGTATACTGGCCAGTCTGTCCCTCTAATATCAGGACTGGTCCAGGCTGCCCTGCGCTCATATTCCCCTTCTTACTGGAGCGGCCATCATCCTGGTGGTCAGGGGGCATGTCATGCTGCAGAGGTGCTGACTCTGTAATGGCTTCACCCTCATCTGTCAGCTTTGCAAACTTGTTGATGTGTGCCAGTTCAGGACTAGCCTCTCTGGATCTTTTCCTTCTACCCCTCCTGTCACCCAGCTAGCTGCCTGCTCATTCTGCACCTCCAAACTACCATCCACCCCTACATCTACTCCAGCGAGTGCCCACTCAGTGAGCAGCAAACTCCTTTCCATGGTGCCAAAAGATTTCAGTGTTGCAAGCTGCTCATTTAGATCCAGGATCGGGGCTTCCAAATGTGTAACAATCTCACATTTCATACAGCAGTATGCACCCGGTTGTTCAAGGACCGCATACATGGCACAAGATGTACACTGGATGACATTGTCAATCATGGAGCACATTCTAAATGGGGATAGTACAGATAAAAATCAAATAATTTATAGGAGTGAAAAATACCAGTTAATACATATAAGTGACTCCCTTCTAAAGTAACACACAATTAATACAAGCCTAACTTTAAAGTAAACACTCACAGCAGTTGCTTATCCAATGAATCCTCTGTTTGGAAAGGATTCATTGTAGTATTATGTCTGATTTCAATTGAGGGAACACTAATAACAAAACAGATGTGTTTCTGTTGGGTTGTTCAGCTGAGACCTGTTGTTCTATGGGTTTTTCCCGGAGCACACCTTCTCAGGTGTGGGATAATTGAGCTGCCTGGGTGTGGAGTTTCTCCAGACAGCCAATCCCCAATGGTATGCTGCACATATATACCAGCCCTTCTTGCTGAGGCTGATTTTCTCAATCCCTCTTGTGTTTGCTTTCTTGCTTGTTGTTCTGTGGATGTGAGCTATGTTGTGTTCTGTGTGTCTAAAAGCTGGCTGCCAGACATGTGGTGTGAACAGTCCTGTTCAATTTTGTATGTATTGCATGCTGTCTTGTTGTGAACTGTATCCTGTGCTGCTTGGATCGTTTTACCATCTAGGGCTAGCTAGGTCCTCAGGTTTCGGCATGGGGCCATCCCTACCGGGATGATTGCCCTGCATGCAGGCAGGTTTCATTGGGTAAGTTGTCTTGTGAGAGTAGGGACACATGAGACAATAATGACCCTTGAAGGGGGCTCGTGGGCTTTATATCTTGGGCAAAATATGAACTAATACCTGGTACCTTCTCTATTCCATCTGCGTATGCATGCAGGTATGCAAGGTGAGTGTTTTGGGCATTTGTCAGTCAGTGTGTTATGTCTGTCTGTGAGTCCAGTTTGCAGTTTCTCAGTTCCATCTAGTTCCCTAGTTGATGTAAGAAGTGGTTGTAACAGTTACTGTATGCGGGATGTAGGAGTGCATTCACAAGGTCGGGAATTTGGCTACAATGTGCATCACAAGATAAAGCTTAATCTGCTGTGTAATTCTGCACCAGAAACAGCATGTCTAAGTGCAGATTTTAATATGAAATTGACGGCAACATTGCGATATGTTCCGCTCCGCATCCATATCGACACGAAGGCATGCTCATTTTGGTGCGATGTGTATTGCAGCCAAATTTTGCCATGTGAAAGCACCCTAACAGGACGAGACACGGCACAGGAGTTCTCTTTCTATTTTCTTTCAATTCCTGGTTCACACACATCCCCCCTAGACCTTCTACATAGTGTATTGCTTTTGCTCAGACTATTTTATAAAAAAACATTTATTGCCGGAAGTTCAATTAAAAGGACCCGAAGTCCCCATTAACCCCTTGAGTGGCACACCGGAAAATTTCCAGGGACTAGCTCCACTGCTCATAGCAACATAGCCCGGAAGATTTCCGGGCTATGTATCACTATGGGAGCTGCAGAGCACAATGCCACAAGCTGTAACATTGTGCTCTGCCTGCACAGACCCACACAGAACAAAGCAAGGGCTTTGAAAAACCAGCAGAAGATATTGCCGACATGTCGTCAATGTCCTGCTTTGTTTACAAGTTGCCATAGAGACCATCGGCTTGTCAGAAGCAAGCCGATGGTCTCTGTGGCAGGGAGAGCTGGTTGTTAGCTGTCAGAGGACAGCTAGGTACTAGCTCTTACAGCAGGGATCAGAGAAAACCTCCAATCTCTGCTGTGTTAATCCTTTACATGCGGCAGTCTATGTGACTGCAGCATGTAAAGGGCTGTCACCATCGGACCCCCGGAATGTGATCAGGGGGTCCTGATGGGTCCCTGTGGAAGTCCCCTAAAGGGACAAAAAAAAAAATTAAAAAAAAAAAAAAGTAAAAAAATTATTAAAAAAAAACAAAAACACTTGTCTCCCTTTACTTTGTAAAAAAAAATCAAAAATACAATCACACATGTGGTATCCATGCATCATAATGACCCAGAGAAGGAAGTTAATACATTATTTAACCCCTTAATGACATGGCCCCTTTTTTTCTTTTTTCCCCATTTCTTTTTTTCCTCCCCCCTGTTTAAAAAATCACAACTTGTCCCGCAAAAAACAAGCCCTCACATGGCCATGTCAATGGAAAAATGAAAAAGTTATGGCTCTTGAGACGCAACTGCAAAACTAGTTGAAATTCAATGATTAGACCATTTTAAAAAACCTGCCCTGGTGGGCACGACAGGGTGGTAGGAAACCTGCCACTCAAGGGGTTAAATAGCAACACTGGAGCATTTTTGTTGTTTTCCAATGTACCATTACTCTGTTATTCATTCTGGAAATATATGAATAAAATGCAAACTGGGCATTACCATTCCTCTTGTCGATATGCTGCTTCTTCACACAGTCTGACAATGTTACCACTCATTGGACATTGTCAGAGTGAGTATGGACACAGCTCATTAACAACTCCTAATTTATTTATACATTTCCAGGAAGAATTGCAGAGAGATGGCACAATGCAGAGTTTACAGAAAAGACGCTCCACGATTATTTTATTATTGAATTGTATGCAATCATTTACTAAAACAGACATTTCATGAGAGCTGGGTATATACTGGATGTGTTGTTGTTAATGGTTTAATCGTGACCCTAAAGGCGAGCTCCCTCCATGTTTTTCAGTTTTGCGCGAAGCTTCTTTCAGTTGTGTGATATCCATGCCAGTATCAGCTCTGACACTATCGGCCATCGTGTTCTTTGGCGGCCGGGTCTTCTTTTGCCGCTGATCTGTCCAACCATTATAGATTTTTCTAGCGACTCTGCTCGCATTATATGGCCAAAATACGTGAGTCTGAGTCTGGTCATCTTGTCCTCCATAAGCCTGAGCCCTGCCATCTTGTCCTCTGTGAGCCTGAACCTGGCCATCTTGTCCTCCATGAGTCTGAGCCCGGTCATCTTGTCCTCTGTGAGCCTAAGCCTAGCCATCTTGCCCTTTGTGAGTCTGAGCCCAGTTACTTGTCCTCCATGAGCCTGAGCCCAGTCATCTTGCCCTCCCTTGAGCCTGAGTCTGGTCATCTTGCCATCCAGTGATACATGGGGTCTTATATGAGTCAGGACTTCTCTGGTACTTTTGCTGTCCAGGAGATACACAGCAGCTTTCACAGTCACCACAGCTCAAACGCATCAATTCTCCTTTCAGCTTTTTTCGCAGTCCAGCTTTCACATCCATACATGGCTATGAAGAAAACGATGGTTTGCACTATCCTGCGTTTAGTTGCTGCCAATATCTCTACTTTTCCAGATTTTGTCCATGTTTAGCATTGTGCTTCACCCCCAATGCTGTCCACCGTTTTATCCCTGCCATAGATTCTCCAGCCTGGTCGATTTTCGAACCAAGGAAGATGAAGACTTGCACCCATTCTTTGGCCTTGTTGTTGATTAGAATTTGGCCATTTTTTGCAGTTGTCATAACTTTGTCTTCTTTACATTCAGGTAGACGCCCATTTTTTCACTTTCAGTTTTTATCTTACATAAGGAGAAAAGATAGCATTTCTGACTCATGTCACAGGCCTCTCACTAGCAAAGCCAAAAAACCTACTGCACGCTGATGAGGGACAAACACCCTGAAACAGCTGTTTGTGCATGGAATCTGGCTTGGCTTTTTCAATTCCTAGTCATTGTTACAAGACTTGTATAAAGAGTCTAACATTGATTTGAAAGAATGCTGCCTTCCAATAGGTGGAGGATCTTTCTTGCATGTGGAATGACGGCTATTGTTCGGTAGTGGGAGCAATTCTGGGAGTCACCTTTCTTTGATAGATCAGAGACCAATAGAAAAAAGAACCCCATGCTCCTTCAGAACAGTGCTCTCCTATTTGGAATTTTTGTGGTGTTACCACCTGGATATCGATCTGAAGGAGCGGGGGTTCTTTTTTCTTTTGGTCTCTGCATTACTTGTGTGCTTGCTGCTGGTTCCCAGTTGGCAACAACTTCCCCAAGCCAGCTCTCCTAAAACCACAGGATCAAGATTTGTACCGGGGGTCCACTATGGAGTTTTATGCGAACTGGGACATCTAGGTGCTAGTGGTGTGTTCCCTGCCAGACACCGGGTAAGTCCTATTTTATACCATTTCACAGTCTCTGCCTCCTAGAAAGGCTATTGGTGATTGAAATTTGTCAGTACGGAGCGCTGTCCACATTGTATGTCTTCTCCTTTTTTTTGGTAGAGGGATGGAAACAGATCTTTCCCAGTGCTGTGGCCATTGTGTGGATGCCCATACTGCCTGGCACAGTGCTGTGATGGTTTTCACTGGTACTGGTAGCAATAGCTCTGCCAGTATGTTATCTATGCCTGATGCTTTATTTTTGGCTAGTTATTTCATTGCCTCATCTACTTCTGACTCCAAAATGGAGGCTCCAAGTCCACCGGCTCCACCTCATGCAATGGTCAGGTATGTGGCTGCAGGCATATAGTTCCTCTGAGCATTCCCTCCACCAATCCTTAATATTTTGTTGGTCATTCAGTTCCTTCCCATTTTTACATTTGATTGTGCCGTTGCGTGCCATGAAAGGTTTTTGAGTCATCTTGACCTGTGAGAATAGGCTTCACATATGGCCTTTCATGGCTTCTGCTTCAAATTATACCTGGATACTGGATTTACCTATCACTAATTCTACTTTGACCCTCAGTAGTCTCAAAAACTGCCATCTTGAATGTAAGCTTTGCTCATCATTACTTATCATGCTTAAGGGCTTGAAGGATTGCCTATTATTAAATAAATAAACCCTAATTATTGTATAAAGAGTAATTATAGAACTTTGTAATGTACTTTGTGTGTGAGTCCCATGCATACCATGTTCTGGCATTTTCTTTGATGGGACCATTGGAAAAGGTTTGACGAATGCATTATCCCAGATGTATATAACTATATGCCTATACATTTGTATGTGTCTCCATTTGCTCTGGGAAAAACTGCATCCTGCATGATGTATGAATCCTTTTTGTATATAATTGGATTGAAAAGTGCAGTTGTTTGTAGGTAAAGTTACCCCAGTATAGACTGCACAAATGTATGCCAAACGGCCCCCATCTTTGTGTACGTCTAGCTAATAGAAGGCTGTGAGTAGATTATTCATATATAGTAGGAGAATCCCACAGCATGTAAGCTGAACGTGGATCCGTAGCATGGAGTAGGCAAGCCTCCGCTTTATTTACATGGGAATCATGGCATGGCATCTTGTATTAAAGGCTTTCTGTTGTCTGGTTTTCTAAGCATTGCCCTGTGAACCTCCGAAATGGCTGGACTTCACATCAGAGTAAGGAATAATGCAGATTAAAAAAAGTTTTCAAAGATGACTTTCAGTAAGTGTCTTTTAACAGGGATCTGTGATTATATTAATTATACTCTGTTTCATCCAGGGATTTCCAAACAACCCAGAGAATAAAGGCATGTTTGTTTTGTGAAAATCAGACATATTCTAGCAAAAAAGAATGGGGATGCATCATTTAACACTTTGAATTTTGGCACAAGTGGGTCTTGTTAAGATGTGTTTCCAACAATATTAGACTTTAAAGGATGAAAGGCTATGACAGAAATAACTTGCTACCGAACTTTTAAGAGGTTATTGATGTTTAGCGTTCCCTGCTGTGAGCCACACTGTGTAGTTTGTACAAATTAGCTTACAAGGGTTCTCATTTGAACTCATTAAAAGTACCCATGCAGGTTGTTAATGAGTCATGGAATAAAAATGAGATTAGTTTTCCCTTTTGAAGGCATCTACTTCCCAAAGGATAAAAAAGAGAGAGAGCGACATTAGTTTCTGAAATAGCAAACAAAAAAACAATAGAAAGTGTTTGTCAGCAGTTTGTTGATGACCAAGTGGGTGTGCTTCTTAAACTAAGTGAACCGCTGCTATCCACCAATGTGCTATGTCATGCTAGAGTATTTAGGGCACTAAGATTTAATAGTCTAAGTCATGTACCACAATTTCCTTTAGGATAGGTTTACGGACCACATTCACAGAGTCTGCTACTTAAATGATGTTTCACGCACAAAGCATACTTTTTGTGGCTGGCTTTTTCATTGGCACTCTAGATGCCGCCATTATTATAGGCTTGACAAAGATCTGAGGATCGAAACGTCAACTGGGATCGTGCACCACTGGCTGTTATATGCCTGGATTTAAATCAACTGGTAGTGCTGCTTCTCCTACCTAACATTTGTTCTTTGGTGGGTTTATTGTAAATTTGTATGGCGATGTTGAAGTACCGAATCCTCCTGTGAAGGGATATAATGTAATTAATACTTCTGTTTAGTAAACTGTATTTTTGCTGCCTCCATCTGTCACATCACGCCATCACACACCTGGTAAAGTACTACAGAGAGCAGCAGGAACTTTATATCCATTGAGTAAGCTGCTTTGCTGGGGCCAAAGTCACTAAGATAGCTAGGGCTGAAAGAATGGCCAAATCATGTTATCTGGGGGTGCTGAACGCGATCCTGCACTGATCAGACAGCATGGAGCTCACAGCTTGTACATCGTGCTGTAAGCTTCTAATCATACATTACTGGGGTGCAGTCGGCTCGGTAGCGTATACTTGCAGCAGCTTCCACTCTCATTCAAAGGTGGCCCACAACAAATTCTGAAGCCAGATCATTATCCTCATACACAGCAACCAGTGAATCACCGTGAGGAGTGCGCCTATATAAAGGATACCCATAAAAACCCACTACAACTTTTCCTTAGTTCTTAACCCTTAAGGAAGTGACAATTTTGGGGGATTTTCGGCTCCACTTTTCAAAAGCCATAACTTTTTTATTTTATCAACAACATAGCTGTGTGAGGGCTTGTTTTTTGTGTGGAGAACTGTAGTTTTTATTGGTAACATCTTGGGGTATATGCAGTTTTTAAAATCACGTTTATTGCATTTTTTGGGGAGGCAAAATGAAGAAAATAATCATTTTGGCATCATTCTTTTCTTTCTTACAGTTTTTGCCATGTGCGATAAAAAGTCTGGCGTCTGGTTGTCATGGAAACCCATTAGCCATCCATGATTACATAGCGGAGGGCCAATAACGTCACAGAGGGACCAAACTGCAGTTCAACTACATAAACTCTATCTGAATATATCCTTGTTATTTGAGACCAATCTATAACTTGGCCCACAAATCCAGCAGACTTTTTCCTGGAGGCAACAATGTGGAAGGTGGAACCTTCCAACGGAGCTTTATGGCTATCATGAAGATGTGGCCCGCTATCCATACTCTGTGACAAGTTCTGATTAGCTGCAGTGGTCTGATTGTGCACACTTACTTGGGGGGAACAGGTCTCAGACAATGGACAATCACTATTCCCATCCTCAGAAGATGTGCGATAATCTGCTTACTGGAACTGGTGGGATACTGCAGAATGTCTCTCCATCAAGGAGCCTTCTGTTCACTGGATGATTTACTCAACAGTTGTCCAGAGTCACCCAACACATGGAGTATCCATCTCTGCTGCTCTGCACCTGGGCACCTTCTGAGACTCTGTGCCAGAGGCATTGCCCAGTTCCCGGGTAGTCTCTCCATAGAGTTAACCTTGCCCACTAAATTTAATAGACGCTATTTCCCTTGCAGAACTTTTAGTTCCTTCTAGTGGTGAGAGCCAACATTGCAGCCTTGTAGCTACAGAAGTACTGCCATTTCAACACCAGTAATAAAGCAGCACATTGAGAGTATTGTGTCTAATGATGCTACAATATTTCCCATAATGTAATATTTGTCAGTACTACTAGGACTTATTATAACACCAGTAACAGCAGCATCATAGCAGCTTACCAACAGTAATATAGCAGCATGATGAGATTATACTACCAGTAATGTAGTAATACAATATCACCACTTGTGATCGCCACTATTTCAGTAGAAGGAGAAACCAACAGGCACGGCACGTCTTTTTTAATTACACCATTATGTATATATATCAGTCGTAATTAGAGATGAGCGAACCTACTCGGCCACGCCCCTTTTTTGCCCGAGCACCGCGATTTTTGAGTACTTCCGTACTCAGGTGAAAAGATTCGGGGGGCGCCGTGGGTGAGTGGGGGGTGGCAGCGGGGAGTGGGGGGGAGAGGGCTCCCCCGTTCCCCGCTGCTAACCCCCGCTCCGCCACGCCTCCCCAGGCGCCCCCCGAATCTTTTCACCTGAGTACGGAAGTACTCGAAAATCGCGGTGCTCGATCGAGTAATTACTCGAAACGAGTATACTCACTCATCTCTAGTCGTAATCAAGATTATTCAACCCCCCACATTGTAAAATATGTTTATTTGATGTATGTACAAACTTTCAGTTGTTTCAAAGAAGATCAATGATCAATTTAAATAGCTTAAAATAAATCTTGGTATTTGTATAGCGCCAACTTATTCCGCAGCGCTTTCAGGTAATTATTATTTATTACCCCCCACCAAGCTGGGTTCTCATTTTAGCGACCTCAGAAGGATGGAATGCTGAGTCAACCATGACCCAGCTACCTGAATCATGCAGGGATTGAACTTGGAACCTTCAGGTCGTAAGTGATAGCTTACACACTGCGCCACACAAAGCTTATTATACAACTAATCTAGCAAGTGGTTTCTCCTAATTCACCACAAAATGCCACTCTTAAATAAAACCCGTCACCGGGTTCATATTGCCCCGTGTATGAGTTATTCTGAAACGCTGCAGCATTTCAGACTAAACACAGTTTAAAGTTTGATTCGGAATGAAGCCCTGAGTCAAAGAGGTGGGCCATACCGGTCTGTCCCCGACTGCAGCACAGAGAATGGCAACTCTCTTCCTATATACAAGCAGGGAGAAAGCTGTCAGTCAACATGCTGCAGGTGGGGAGAGCAATGTCCTATGGAGAGATTAAACAAAACTAGAGCTTTCCGGGCCTGTGGATCACCAATGTGTCCGGAAGAGGAAGAACAAGGCATTTGCTGATAAGAACCTCCTGCCTACAGTGAAGCATGGCGGTGGCTCAGTGATGCTACAGTGAAGCCTGGCGGTGGGTCAGTGATGCTACAGTGAAGCATGGCGGTGGCTCAGTGATGCTACAGTGAAGCATGGCGGTGGCTCAGTGATGCTCTGCAGCTGCTTTGCTTTCTTTGACACTGGAAACCTGCAATGTGTGGAGCACAAGATGGATTCAATCAAGTATCAGGAAATTCTAGGAGAAAACATTATGCCTACTGTGAGGAAGCTGAAGATTGGTCATCATTGGACCTTTCAACAGGTCAATGATCCCAAGCTGACCTCAAACCAAGATAAGAACTACCAATATCATTAGACAATCCATTGAAAATCCAACACTTGAATAAACTGTCTTCTCATTGAAAATTATAGGATGAATATAAAGCCTGCTCCTATGAGCTAGTGCTAATGCCTAAGTCTTATATTAATGTTTGCCCCAAAAGAGGCACAATGTCTTATTTTTGGGGGGTGTCTTAATACTTATCTTATCTATCAGGCACTGTCTCGGTCCCTCTTGTTGCTGTCCAGGCACTCCGGCAGTCTTCTGTGTCATCCTCAGCAGTGACAGAGCATTTTCTTTCTGGTAATGGGGCTTGAATACCCTGCCTCCAGCAAGAGATTGCTGTGATTGGCTCAGGACCGCGGCCTCAGCCATATGTATTTTTTCAGAATTACGTACTATGTTACATAAGAATTGAAATTTTTTTCTAGTGCTCAATACCAAAAATGACTTGATCCCTCAGAAGTTAAGAACAAGTCAGAGCTACTAGCAGGTTTGTGATAAGCATTTATGAAATAGATCAGCAGACTAATGAGATTGCGCTCCTTGTATAACATTATTGGAGGAATTACTCATGCGAGGTATTTTTTTACGATTTCCTAGAAGAAGCATCGTCATTATTTGTGACCAATCTTTCAAAAAGGCACCCGATGTCGATACATTTTTTGCATATTCAAAAATCTCTAAGGATGTTTCCACGGTTTTTACACCACCAACCAGTGAAGGAGCTTGGTTTTAAAATTGGAGCATTTTTTAAAATTTTCAACTGATAAATCTGTCTAGAGAGCTCGAGCCACTCGAACCTGGCCCCCTTTTCTAGACACTTGTAAAAAGTCTCCACTGAGGCACAACATCTATTCTTTTTGAAACAAATCAATAGTAAATTTGTCTAAATGGATTTGCCCCAATAAAGCGGCTCATCGTAGGGCAGAATTCTGGCCCAGAACCAATAATAAAGGTACGTCAACATGTTATATTACGTTCAGTGCCTCCAGTAGCCACAACACCTCTCTGACTGGTATCATACGTAATGCTATCCTGTTCTAACACTATATGGCCCTGACTGAATTATCTGGCATTGCGATAATAGTCTAATTATATGGCCGGCCTATTAATCTGGCTTCCCTCTGAAGACAACAGTATTTTGCAATCGCTCATTTATGGTATTCTAATTTGTAATATGAAGCCCCACAATCCAGAACATGCTGTAACACAGCCGCTTCAATGTAAATGAGCTGCCAATACTTTTATTCAAGTGGATCGCGCATTTTATGGAATAAAATAATAATATATAAATATAAAACATCCCTGCCCTACTTTGAATGGTATAAAACAATCATTTAATAATTCATTATTCTGAAAGGCATGGCTTTTTTTCTAAAGAGAAAATATGGTTTGGAAGTTAGTTTGCTTTGATTTGCATGCCAGCATTTCCAGAAGGTCATCTTTGAACTTTACAAGCAAGTTCTTCAGTTAAAGTCTGCCTCTAACATTCATATTTAACTTCCTTTCATTCAATGGCCTTTATTAGCTGGGCTCCCACAGCTTGTAGCACATTTTAAACAGCAGCACTAGGAGAATGTAAATGCAGAATAATGTATCAGGACTCAAATTTGCATGGTCAAATGTCAAAAAAATTAGGCCTTCTCCAAAATCATGTCAAGAGGAATAACATAAGTGGGCGACTCAACAGCAGGCATGCCATTATCAGTTAGTTCAAGCTGTCATCACTGACTGTGAGTGGAAGTAGTGGTCATTAACTGTAACTGTGCTGTTGCTGCTTGCGAGGTTGCAATTTTTTCATTTTATTTTACATACACACATGCAAAATGACAAGGTCTCTCAGAAAGCACCTGCAATGTTACCAAGGGGGGGGAGCGAAAGCCATAATCATTCCACTAGTAGATGACAGAAAGACGAAATGAGGAGAAGTGTGTGGGCAGAGGGGGATGACACACTTGCATATCCTAGCGGATAAATACTCATTTAGAATAATCACTTTATTTCAGTCCTGTAATGACATTAACAAGCTTGGAATACAGGGAATTACACAAGTCAGAACAAATAATTGAATATTCCACTAGTGCAGAATGTAGGCACAAGTCTGACTTAATGTCATGCTGTTTCTAAAGTCAATGCAAGCATGCAATTAGATAATAAGCTTAAACAGCAGAAAATTGGCACTAAGGCTGCGACTACTGTTACCAAATAAAGCACAGCTCATTGGAAAGCTCTTCCAAATCTGTCATTTCTCCAAAATAAGCACCTTTTTTTAAGCACCAGGTAATCATTTCATATAACGCTTCTCGGAAACAACATTTAATATTATGCAATGGATTAGAACATCATTGTAAGGATGTGAGTTACTAATGAAAACGCTGTCACTGGATTATTTTTCTTGGTGATGCGGGTCTTAGACTTGCAGTGTGAAATCCGGGCTCTAAATACGCCGCCGCTGTCGCTGGGAACTATGTTTTTTCCCTTCCATACCTATTATTTTACTCTTTTCAAATCATTACAGTCGCAACTGAATTAACAAGCCAAAAGGATTGGATACAGATAGACGTGTCAAGCTGTCTAATACTAATGCGAGCGGTGAGGAAATATCAATGAGGGCTTGATGGCTAATTAGCACCTCAGATATATAGCTGTCTGTTTAAAAAAATGAAAAAGTAAGTTTAATTTCGGACACTTTGTCATATTCATGGGAAGGAGACAGGAGGCTCATCTGTAAAATATCATATCTCGTAACAGGAGCAAAGCGCCATTTCAGAAAGTAGTTTATTTACTCTGCAGATTTGGCTTCTTATTGATCATCATATCCATAAATAATAGTTCACATGACAACAATGTAAATGAGACATAATGTACATATGCTATATAATAAGTCAGCTGTCAGCCAGCGAGCCAACGATAGTGCATATGGATTTATTATTGATATATTGTTAATTCCATTCTAATGTATTCGTGTCATCTTGTCAAGCGCTGATATGCCGCTCGCTCTCTATAATATATGAGGAAGGAAACAATGAAAGCTTTTGAAATGCATTTATGCTTTCTATCTAAACCATGAATGTTTAACCTACTTACTGATATCATCTAAAGCCTATTAACTCAATTAAAAGCTCTTTCACACAGCCATATTTCGTATTTCAGTTGGTAAATACGCAGCGTATTCATGGACCAAAATACGCTGATTCTCTGCATGATTCTGCCTAAAAAAATGCACAAAATCCTATAGATTTTATCCCCAAAATACACAGCGAATACTCAGGTTTCCTGCCTTTATACCCATGCGCATTGATTTTATTAGGCTATTTGGGTACGTAATACACACCAAGATAGTAACATAATAACATAGTACGTTAGGCTGAATAAACACAATGTCCGTCTAGTTCAGCCTGTTTCAACTCTCCCTTGTTGATCCAGAGGAAGACAAAACCCCAAGAGGCAGAAGCCAATTAGCCCTTTTGTAAGATAATTTTCTTCTCGACTCCATATGGCAGTCAGAATAATCCCTGGATCAACCTTTGATAGTTCCTACCTGACTGTAAGACCCGGATCAACAACCTGCTGGTCACCTAATGCCTATATCTTGTAATATCATAGCACTCTAGAAAGACATATAGTCCCTCTTAAACTCCTCTATAGATTTTGCCATCACCACGTCCTCAGGCAGGGAGTTCCACAGTCTCACTGCTCTTACAGTAAAGAACCCCCTTCTGTGTTGGTGATGAAACCTGCTTTCCTCTAATCGTAGCGGATGCCCTCTTGTTATCGTTGCAGTCCTGGGTATAAACAGATCATGGGAGAGATCCTTGTATTGTCCCCTCATGTACTTATACATAGTTATTTAGTCGCCCCTTAGCCGTCTTTTTTCCGGGGTAAATAATCCCAGTTTTGGTGCCTCTCCGGGTATTCCAGTCCCTTCATTCCATGTATTAATTTAGTTGCCCTTCTTTGAACCCCCTCCAGCACTGTAACATCCTTCCTGAGCACCGGTGTCCAGAACTGTACGCAGTATTCCATGTGAGGCCTGACAAGTGCCTTATATAGTGGGAGGATAATGTTCTCGTCCCTCGCCCCTATACCTCTTTTAATGCACCCCAAGACTTTATTAGCTTTTGCAGCAGCTGACTGGCATTGGTTACTCCAGTTTAATCTATAATCCTCTAGTACCCCCAGGTCTTTTTCCATATCACTTTTCCTTAGCTGTACCCCATTTAGTGTATATTGGTGACATCCGTTTCTCCTGCCCATGTGCAGAACCTTACGCTTATCTATATTGAACTTCATTTGCCACGCTGCAGTTTATTTTTCACGCGACTGAAAGTCACATAAGAAATACGCAGCTATGAATGAACCCATTGAAATCAATGGGCTGTTTTACTGTGTGTTACGCACTTAAAACATACGCTCGAAATACGTCGCATATTTATGTATGTGTGAAAGAGCCCCCAAGTGAGCCCTTTTCGCAGCATTGGACGCTACTAAGCTGCCTCCTCCTCCCTTTTTTTCAGCTCGCAGTGGATTCTATGGGAACAACCGCCATATATTGGTCAAAAGATAAAACAAAAACTATTTTGTATGGTATATTTTCCATCTTTTACGGTGCAACATTTTTACTCGCCGTAAATTCGCCTATTGTGTACGAATGCATTGGAAACCAATGCCTCAGATGGTCGCGTATATATCGGCCGGCCAGGAAAACACAGCTCGGGTGAATAAAGCCTAAGATACATTCTAATGATATAAAAGGGAAAATATTCTCTTCACCATTCTCATATTGTAGTTCTTTCCCAATTCTCATACTACTGATTGAGTAAGCTTATTGTATGGTGTATGCAGATTATGTAAATTAAAGGGTTATTCTTATTTTGTTCAACTAATAGCTGAACCCCAGGATATGCCCACAATAAATGGAAAAGGTTCTAGGAAGCATTCATGGAACTCATTGTTATAATGTTTTATAAGTAAGCGCTGCTTACAGTGACCCTCGCACAGTAAAAGTATCCCCACTTAGCAATAATGCCTTCTTTAGGTCCCCACTCAGTAGTAATACCTCCTTTTGCCTCCACTCAGTATGGCCTCTTTTGTCTAATGTACCTTTTTGTCCCCTTTCAAAAATAACACCCTATTTCACCCTTTTAGAAACAATGACCTATTTGCCCATTCTAAATAATAATCCCCCAACATACCCTTGCATATAAAAGAATAAACACCAGTACATATTCCCTTCTCCTGTCGCTCCCCGCAGCTGTAATGGGCACGCTGTCCCTCACGGACGGTCATGTAATGAACACATGATCGCTGTGGACATACCCTGGCCTAAATAATGCTGAAGTCATAAATTGACCACAGCAATCATGTGTTTGTCACATGACCGAACAATGCGCTAGTCAGTGGTGGACAGCGCACCCATTACAGCAGCGGGGGAGCTTTAGAGGAGGTGAGTATTACTGGTCTTTATTTTTTTCAATTAAACACCCCTCAAATTACAATCAGGGAGATCCGACTCCTGTGCTTGACCCAGCAGCCTGGACCCTCTTTGACCAATCTCTAGCCAGCAAATGAAGCGGACACCCTGGCTCAGTGGGCCCTGGCAGCTGCCCAGGTGTGTCGGGTGCTGCTGCAATCCCCGGTGGAGCCGGTCTGTCAGTTAGAAATTTTTGGAGCTAAATTAATCAGTAAGTTTAAATACATATATTCTTGTCCCTCATTGGTGCAGAACGGGGTACTGGTTGGAGGAGTGAGAGGCCTTTGATTAGATATTCTTTGGCTTTTTTAGGAAGAAAGGAATACAGGAAGCAGCAGCCTCCGGTGGACAGACTGGCAGGAGCTCCTGTGCACATGCAGGAGAATAAGCAGTGAAGAAGTGGGGATTCTCAGTGCTCTTGACAGAACACCAGTCAGGGCTCCTGCACACGAGCGTAAGTGAACACCAGTCAGGGCTCCAGCACACGAGCGTAAGTGAACATCAGTCAGGGCTCCAGCACACGAGCGTAAGTGAACATCAGTCAGGGCTCCTGCACACGAGCGTAAGTGAACACCAGTCAGGGCTCCAGCACACAAGCGTAAGTGAACACCAGTCAGGGCTCCTGCACACGAGCGTAAGTGAACACCAGTCAGGGCTCCTGCACACAAGCGTAAGTGAACATCAGTCAGGGCTCCTGCACACGAGCGTAAGTGAACATCAGTCAGGGCTCCTGCACACGAGCGTAAGTGAACACCAGTCAGGGCTCCTGCACACGAGCGTAAGTGAACACCAGTCAGGGCTCCTGCACACGAGCGTAAGTGAACATCAGTCAGGGCTCCTGCACACGAGCGTAAGTGAACATCAGTCAGGGCTCCAGCACACGAGCGTAAGTGAACATCAGTCAGGGCTCCTGCACACGAGCGTAAGTGAACACCAGTCAGGGCTCCAGCACACGAGCGTAAGTGAACACCAGTCAGGGCTCCTGCACACAAGCATAAGTGAACACCAGTCAGGGCTCCTGCACATGAGCGTAAGTGAACACCAGTCAGGGCTCCTGCACACGAGCGTAAGTGAACACCAGTCAGGGCTCCTGCACACAAGCGTAAGTGAACACCAGTCAGGGCTCCTGCACACGAGCGTAAGTGAACACCAGTCAGGGCTCCTGCACACGAGCGTAAGTGAACACCAGTCAGGGCTCCTGCACACGAGCGTAAGTGAACACCAGTCAGGGCTCCTGCACACGAGCGTAAGTGAACACCAGTCAGGGCTCCTGCACACAAGCGTAAGTGAACATCAGTCAGGGCTCCTGCACACGAGCGTAAGTGAACATCAGTCAGGGCTCCTGCACACGAGCGTAAGTGAACACCAGTCAGGGCTCCTGCACACGAGCGTAAGTGAACATCAGTCAGGGCTCCTGCACACGAGCGTAAGTGAACATCAGTCAGGGCTCCTGCACACGAGCGTAAGTGAACACCAGTCAGGGCTCCAGCACACGAGCGTAAGTGAACATCAGTCAGGGCTCCTGCACACGAGCGTAAGTGAACACCAGTCAGGGCTCCTGCACACGAGCGTAAGTGAACACCAGTCTGGGCTCCTGCACACGAGCGTAAGTGAACACCAGTCAGGGCTCCTGCACACAAGCGTAAGTGAACACCAGTCAGGGCTCCTGCACACGAGCGTAAGTGAACACCAGTCAGGGCTCCTGCACACAAGCGTAAGTGAACATCAGTCAGGGCTCCTGCACACGAGCGTAAGTGAACACCAGTCAGGGCTCCTGCACACGAGCGTAAGTGAACACCAGTCAGGGCTCCTGCACACGAGCGTAAGTGAACACCAGTCAGGGCTCCTGCACACGAGCGTAAGTGAACACCAGTCAGGGCTCCTGCACACGAGCGTAAGTGAACACCAGTCAGGGCTCCTGCACACGAGCGTAAGTGAACATCAGTCAGGGCTCCTGCACACAAGCGTAAGTGAACACCAGTCAGGGCTCCTGCACACGAGCGTAAGTGAACACCAGTCAGGGCTCCTGCACACGAGCGTAAGTGAACACCAGTCAGGGCTCCTGCACACAAGCGTAAGTGAACATCAGTCAGGGCTCCTGCACACGAGCGTAAGTGAACACCAGTCAGGGCTCCTGCACACGAGCGTAAGTGAACACCAGTCAGGGCTCCTGCACACGAGCGTAAGTGAACACCAGTCAGGGCTCCTGCACACAAGCGTAAGTGAACATCAGTCAGGGCTCCTGCACACAAGCGTAAGTGAACATCAGTCAGGGCTCCTGCACACGAGCGTAAGTGAACATCAGTCAGGGCTCCTGCACACAAGCATAAGTGAACACCAGTCAGGGCTCCTGCACACAAGCGTAAGTGAACACCAGTCAGGGCTCCTGCACACGAACGTAAGTGAACACCAGTCAGGGCTCCTGCACACGAGCATAAGTGAACACCAGTCAGGGCTCCTGCACACAAGCGTAAGTGAACACCAGTCAGGGCTCCTGCACACAAGCGTAAGTGAACATCAGTCAGGGCTCCTGCACACGAGCGTAAGTGAACATCAGTCAGGGCTCCTGCACACGAGTGTAAGTGAACACCAGTCAGGGCTCCTGCACACGAGCGTAAGTGAACATCAGTCAGGGCTCCTGCACACGAGCGTAAGTGAATACCAGTCAGGGCTCCTGCACACGAGCGTAAGTGAACACCAGTCAGGGCTCCTGCACACAAGCGTAAGTGAACACCAGTCAGGGCTCCTGCACACGAGCGTAAGTGAACACCAGTCAGGGCTCCTGCACACAAGCGTAAGTGAACATCAGTCAGGGCTCCTGCACACGAGTGTAAGTGAACACCAGTCAGGGCTCCTGCACACGAGTGTAAGTGAACATCAGTCAGGGCTCCTGCACACGAGCGTAAGTGAACATCAGTCAGGGCTCCTGCACACGAGCGTAAGTGAACACCAGTCAGGGCTCCTGCACACGAGCGTAAGTGAACACCAGTCAGGGCTCCTGCACACGAGCGTAAGTGAACATCAGTCAGGGCTCCTGCACACGAGCGTAAGTGAACATCAGTCAGGGCTCCTGCACACAAGCGTAAGTGAACATCAGTCAGGGCTCCTGCACACGAGCGTAAGTGAACACCAGTCAGGGCTCCTGCACACGAGCGTAAGTGAACACCAGTCAGGGCTCCTGCACACGAGTGTAAGTGAACACCAGTCAGGGCTCCTGCACACGAGCGTAAGTGAACATCAGTCAGGGCTCCTGCACACGAGCGTAAGTGAACACCAGTCAGGGCTCCTGCACACGAGCGTAAGTGAACATCAGTCAGGGCTCCTGCACACGAGCGTAAGTGAACATCAGTCAGGGCTCCTGCACACGAGCGTAAGTGAACATCAGTCAGGGCTCCTGCACACGAGCGTAAGTGAACATCAGTCAGGGCTCCTGCACACGAGCGTAAGTGAACATCAGTCAGGGCTCCTGCACACAAACGTAAGTGAACATCAGTCAGGGCTCCTGCACACGAGCGTAAGTGAACACCAGTCAGGGCTCCTGCACACGAGCGTAAGTGAACACCAGTCAGGGCTCCTGCACACAAGCGTAAGTGAACACCAGTCAGGGCTCCTGCACACGAGCGTAAGTGAACACCAGTCAGGGCTCCTGCACACGAGCGTAAGTGAACACCAGTCAGGGCTCCTGCACACGAGCGTAAGTGAACACCAGTCAGGGCTCCTGCACAAGAGCGTAAGTGAACACCAGTCAGGGCTCCTGCACACGAGCGTAAGTGAACATCAGTCAGGGCTCCTGCACACGAGCGTAAGTGAACACCAGTCAGGGCTCCTGCACACAAGCGTAAGTGAACATCAGTCAGGGCTCCTGCACACGAGCGTAAGTGAACACCAGTCAGGGCTCCTGCACATGAGCGTAAGTGAACACCAGTCAGGGCTCCTGCACACAAGCGTAAGTGAACATCAGTCAGGGCTCCTGCACACGAGCGTAAGTGAATACCAGTCAGGGCTCCTGCACACGAGCGTAAGTGAACACCAGTCAGGGCTCCTGCACACGAGCGTAAGTGAACACCAGTCAGGGCTCCTGCACATGAGCGTAAGTGAACACCAGTCAGGGCTCCTGCACACGAGCGTAAATGAACACCAGTCAGGGCTCCTGCACACGAGCGTAAGTGAACACCAGTCAGGGCTCCTGCACACGAGCGTAAGTGAACACCAGTCAGGGCTCCTGCACACGAGCGTAAGTGAACACCAGTCAGGGCTCCTGCACACAAGCGTAAGTGAACATCAGTCAGGGCTCCTGCACACAAGCGTAAGTGAACACCAGTCAGGGCTCCTGCACACGAGCGTAAGTGAACATCAGTCAGGGCTCCTGCACACAAGCGTAAGTGAACATCAGTCAGGGCTCCTGCACACGAGCGTAAGTGAACACCAGTCAGGGCTCCTGCACACGAGCGTAAGTGAACATCAGTCACGGCTCCTGCACACGAGCGTAAGTGAACACCAGTCAGGGCTCCTGCACACGAGCGTAAGTGAACATCAGTCAGGGCTCCTGCACACGAGCGTAAGTGAACATCAGTCAGGGCTCCTGCACACGAGCGTAAGTGAACACTAGTCAGGGCTCCTGCACACGAGCGTAAGTGAACATCAGTCAGGGCTCCTGCACACGAGCGTAAGTGAACACCAGTCAGGGCTCCTGCACACGAGCGTAAGTGAACATCAGTCAGGGCTCCTGCACACGAGCGTAAGTGAACATCAGTCAGGGCTCCTGCACGCGAGCGTAAGTGAACACCAGTCAGGGCTCCAGCACACGAGCGTAAGTGAACACCAGTCAGGGCTCCTGCACACGAGCGTAAGTGAACATCAGTCAGGGCTCCTGCACACGAGCGTAAGTGAACACCAGTCAGGGCTCCTGCACACGAGCGTAAGTGAACATCAGTCAGGGCTCCTGCACACGAGCGTAAGTGAACATCAGTCAGGGCTCCTGCACACGAGCGTAAGTGAACATCAGTCAGGGCTCCTGCACACGAGCGTAAGTGAACACTAGTCAGGGCTCCTGCACACGAGCGTAAGTGAACATCAGTCAGGGCTCCTGCACACGAGCGTAAGTGAACACCAGTCAGGGCTCCTGCACACGAGCGTAAGTGAACATCAGTCAGGGCTCCTGCACACGAGCGTAAGTGAACACCAGTCAGGGCTCCTGCACACGAGCGTAAGTGAACATCAGTCAGGGCTCCTGCACACGAGCGTAAGTGAACACTAGTCAGGGCTCCTGCACACGAGCGTAAGCGAACATCAGTCAGGGCTCCTGCACACGAGCGTAAGTGAACACCAGTCAGGGCTCCTGCACACGAGCGTAAGTGAACACCAGTCAGGGCTCCTGCACACGAGCGTAAGTGAACACCAGTCAGGGCTCCTGCACACGAGCGTAAGTGAACACCAGTCAGGGCTCCTGCACACAAGCGTAAGTGAACACCAGTCAGGGCTCCTGCACACGAGCGTAAGTGAACACCAGTCAGGGCTCCTGCACACGAGCGTAAGTGAACACCAGTCAGGGCTCCTGCACACGAGCGTAAGTGCAAATATGCTCACTCCTGCACAACGTATTTCCACAGTGAACTGGTTTTTCTATGTGTGTAACGATGTATAATGATTTTTTTTGTTCACTATAGCTGCGGCTTTGCACATTCTTAAAATCTCGCTAGCAATACATCATGCTGTCATCATTAACCTAGCCCCTGTAATCACCGATAAATATTCAACATGTGGGGCGAGGCGCTATCCAGCTGTGTTTTGGGTACTTTCTGGCTTTGGCAGAGAGTGGCTGATGTTGGAGACGTCTTCTGATGACGAGGATATTCTTTCGCCTTAGTAGCTGTCATGCAGATGTTGGCAGGCACATGAGATGGTGAAGGTTGTTCCAAAAAGGAGGTGGAGGAAGTTCGGGATTCATTCTCTGGGGTTTCAGAGTGCCGGCCTCTGATCTACGAAATGTATGAGCAATTCCATCTCCAAACAATTGAAAAGGCTCCCAAAAGGAGCACTATCCAAAGTGTTTGCCAAGCCTTCCTTGCAACAAAATATTATGCCTATAGTACACCATTAGGGCTGTAGGCCACATCTCATATTTTTATTATTTTTTGAGTCTACTATTCAAAATCTTGATAGGCAGGGTGATTGCGCCGTTCTATCTAAACTACATAGTGAGACTTATGGCAGGAACTTATACATCCTGGGGCTATGCTTTCATCTATCTCCTAGCCTAGCTAACCTACTTTCAGCATTTTAGGTTATAGGCTAGCTTAACTCTGGGACCTGGTTGTCCCAAGCTAACCTAGAAATTGCTATAGTATGCTAGCAGAGGCATAAAGTGAAGCTCCTGGCCCCAATGCAAAACCTGTTACAGGCCCCCAACTATAATGCTTTATTCATAGTACTAGGCTCCCTATATGTAGAAGAGAGGCCTTATGGGCCTCCTAAGGCTCCTAGGCCCAGGTGCAACCGCATCCCCTATAGTTACGCCAGTGTGTGCTAGTACTTCTCAAAGGGACCTAGCTACGGCTGTTAGACCTACAACTGGGCAAATGGTCACAAAGAGTTTATAGTGAAAACTGGGGATCTGATACCGGCAATTGATTACCTCATTGCTGTCTCAGAGATTGTTTGAGAACCCAGCGAGTTCTATTCTAAACTGAGCTCCTGTTGAACTATCCCTCTGGCACAAGATCGAGAATTCTCTCACTATCTAACTGCCTACTAACATTTGGTCTATTTATGCATATATCTTATAGTTGATTCCTCCCAGCCTGGGAAGTCCTCATTGCCTCTTTCTCTATTCAGAGAAGGTTCTGAAGGTTCCTGATGAACTGGTTGTCACAGGGAAATGCTTTCGAACCATGAAGCAACTTATCTTGAATTATGAAGTAACCTATCCTGAAAAGTGAAAAGCATTCCAGACTGTATCCTGGAAATCTAGAATTACGAATCAACTAATCTTGTAACCCTAGGATCATATCTTACATCTTTTAGGGTGAATGAATAAAAATATTTTGACTACTTAGTCCATTCGTGTTCCCATTGTAATGACCTAACAATGTTACCAACATATTGATGTGCAAACCCTAAGTCGGACCCCTTCTTTCATACCAAATATTGGTTAATATGATATTGGGTTCTGAATAGTGTATGGGGATCCCTTCATATTGGAGCTCCCCATCACTAACTAGATGTGTTGGTCTATGTATATATATATGGTTTGTGTATGTCTTGACGTATACGACCCTACACTATTTAAACTCTATATGTAGGTACTACAGAGCTTTTCTGTGTTTCCAGCCCTAATTTTAATAGCCTGAATAAAATTTAGTTTTAATTATGTCTATTCTGTGAACGGTATAGCAACTAAACAAAGGATAGTGTAAACCATCGTTTTCCCCATAGCCATGTGAAAAAAGCTGATAGAAGGAGGATTAATGCGTTTCAGCTGTGGTGCTGGCGAAAGCTGCTGCGTATACTCTGGACAGTGAGAGTAACAAACAGAGGACCCCATATATCACCGGAGGGGAAGATGACCGAGCTCAGGCTCACGTATTTTGACCATGTAATGTGAGGAGAGTCGCTAGAAAAATCTATAATGCTTGGAAAGATCAGTGGCAAAAAAAAGCCCCGGCCGCCAAAGAGAACGATGACTGATACTGTCAGAGCTGATACTGGCATGGATATCATACAATTAAAAGAAGCAGTGTAAAACCAAAAAGACATGGAAGGAGCTTGCCTTTAGGGTTGCCAAGGGTCTTGAATGACTAAATAGCTAACAAACAACAAGCACAATGTAGACCACTCCAAGTGGTGTAACACCAGGCTCCCGGGCAGTACTGTTGTCAGCAGATCTTATACTGAAAAAGTAGAGTTTTGGGTTGCTTGGCAAGTCTTATGAGTAAAACATGAGTATAATCCTGCATATGATGCTAAAGGTCATTTAAAAGTATCCTACATTTGGGACAATTTATGGGTTGGTCAGGATTCTGGGAGTATGACGTTATATTGAACCCATATTTGGCCCAGTGCGGAGTTTAATATAGGTTTCGTTCAATCTTTCGTTTATCACGTTTTTGCTAACTTGTTCCCATCTTTCCAAAATCTTATTTTAAACATTAAGATCTTTGGTGATCTCTTCATTATGTTGGAATCTATACTTTCGCAACAAGTCAGTTAAGCGGAATCTGAAGATCTGATAAAAATTTTATATGGAGATGCCATTTGGTCCTAATTAGAGATGAGCGAGCACCAAAATGCTCGGGTGCTCGTTGCTCGAGTCGAACTTTCCGCGATGCTTGAGTGTTCGTATCGAGTAACGAACCCCATTGAAGTCAATGGGCGACTCAATCATTTTTGTATATGACCGATGCTCGCTAAGGTTTTCATTTGTGTAAATCTGCAATACCTACGAAAGTGATGGAAACGACACAGAAACGGATAGGGCAGGCGAGGGGCAACATGCAGAGCTGCATCTCAGGTTCCCAGGTCTCACTATTAAGCCACAATAGCAGCAAGAGTGCCCCCCCCCCCTAACAATTTTTACTTGGGACAAATCTCATTAGCAAGGCACACCTTAGCTAAGCACCATGCTACCTGCAACCAAGCACAATCACTGCCTGCTGGACACACCCCTGCCACTTCTCCTGGGTTACATGCTGCCAAACCCCCCCCCCCCTGCACGACCCAGTGTCCACAGCGCACACCAAAGTGACCCTGCGCAGCCTTCAGCTGCCCTCATGCCACACGCTGACCTCATAGCCACACCACCCTCATGTCTATTTAGAAGTGCGTCTGCCATGAGGAGGAACCGCAGGCACACACTGCAGAGGGTTGGCAGGGCCAGGCAGCGACCCTCTTTGAAGGAAGGGGGGGGGGGGCGATAGCCCACAATGCTGTTGAGAATTGATAATAGATTGACGTTCGATCTTCATTCCAATCCTGTTCCACAAATGTGGGCATAAAGAGGACTCCGCTGCCAGCCCAGCACTTCTACACATCTCCACAATGCAGCAATACTCGGTGTGGGAAGTATGTGAGCGGGCCATGGGTCAGCCTCTGTCCCAGCAAACACCTTGTGTGGCCCAAGGTGCTGCAAGTGACATAGCAATGGGGACTCCATGTGTCCACACACTACTCATTCTGTTTGGGTGTCGGATACCTCATCGACAACGCAAGGGGTAAACCATCTGCACTCTGCACCTTACCCAAGTCTGTCAGTGTTTTGGGGACAGGCAGGTACAACTCCGCTATGGCAAGTCTGAGTGCACCCACAGCATGGGTGGCTTGCAGGAATCCACAGACAGTACAGAAAGAAATCCCATTGCAGTGCCCCGGATAGCTGAGGTTACGTGAGAGGAAATACATGTTGGCTGCATCCCACACTCCATGCCCTAGACATTCTGTTTTTTTGTTTTTTTTTTAAGTGCCAGGCAGGTACAACTCCGCTATGGCAAGTCTGTGTGCACCCGCAGCATGGGTGCCTAGCAGCAACACACAGACGGTACAGAAAGAAATCCCATTGCAGTGCCCCGGATAGCTGAGGTTACGTGAGAGGAAATACATGTTGGCTGCGGCCCACACTCCATGCCCTAGACATTCTGTTTTGTTTTTTTTAAAGTGCCAGGCAGGTACAACTCCGCTATGGCAAGTCTGTGTGCACCCACAGCATGGGTGGCTAGCAGGAACACACAGACGGTACAGAAAGAGATCCCATTGCAGTGCCCCGGATAGCTGAGGTTACGTGAAAGGAAATACATGTTGGCCTCGGCCCACAATTCATGCCCTAGTCAGTCGTGGTTTTTTGTGGGGCCAGATAGGTAGAACACCGCGATGGGAAGACTTAGTGCACCCATAGTATACACAAAGCCCTGTAATATTCCTGTAGCAAAGGTATAAGCTGACCCCAGTAACAGTTATGTAGCAGCAGTATAGGCAGACCCCTGTAACATTTCTGTAGCAGCAGTGTAAGCAGACCACTGTAACATTTCTGTAGCAGAAGCATGGGCAGACCCCAGTACCATTTTTGTAGCAGAAGTATACATAGACCCCTTGTAACATTTACGTGGCAGAAGTATAGGCAGACCCTAGTAACATTCTTGTAGCAGAAGTATAGGTAGACTCCTGTAACATTTCTGGAGTAACACTATAGACAGATCCCAGTAACATTTCTGTAGCAGAAGTATAGGCAGATCCCCTGTAACATTAACATGGCAGCAGTATTGGCAGACCCCTTTAATAATAATGTGGCAGAAGTATAGGCAGACCCCAGCCACATTTTTGTAGCAGAAGTATACGCAGATCCCTGTAACATTTCTGGAGTAACACTATAGACAGATCCCAGTAACATTTCTGTAGCAGAAGTATAGGCAGACCCCTGTAACATTAACGTGGCAGCAGTATTGGCAGACCCCAGTAACATCCTTGTGGCAGCAGTATAGGCAGACCCCTGTAACATTTATGTGGCAGAAGTATAGGCAGACCCCAGTAACATTTTTGTAGCAGAAGTATATGCAGACCCTTGTAACATTTCTGTAGTAACACTATAGACAGATCCCCGTAACATTTCTGTAGCAGAAGTATAGGCAGAGCCCTGTAACATTTAAGTGGCAGCAGTATAGGCAGACCCCTGTAACTTTCTTGTAGCAGCAGTATAGGCAGACCCCTGTAACTTTCTTGTAGCAGAAGTATAGGCTGGCAGGCAGACCCCAGTAAAATTTCTCTAGTAATAGTATAGGCCTACCTCTGAAACATTGGGATACCATGAGCGTAGGTGAAGGCCGGAAAAATTAGTTGGATAAGAGTGTAGGCGTGGGCACCAAAAATAAGTGTACCAAGAGTACAAGTGTACCTCTGAAAAATGTATCAACCGAGAGGGCAGGTGAAACCCATAAACATTTTTTTAAAGATACAGCTCACTGTTGCTTAATTTGTAACCGAGCCTGAAGGCAGCCCTGTTGAAAATATTGGTTCATGTTACAGTCTCTATACTTTTAAAACGTAGCAAAATTGTAAAAACATTGGTAGATGTAGATGAGCCTGTTGGGCCGCAGAAAAATTGGCCGTTCAGCGCGATGACATGTTGTTTCTGGAGGAGGAGTAGCAGGAGGAGGACTAATGTCAGAGACAGATTGACAAAGAGAAATGCCCCATTTTCCCGGTGATAGAGAAGAGTGCTTTTATCTGCAGTTACAATAATCTTTAGGTTCTGCTGCTCTCCGCTGGTGGAGAAGGGAAGTCTGGGGAAATCTTGTTCATCTTTATGAGTGTAAGTATGTCGGCACTGGCAGTTGACAGGTGGGTACGCTTGTCCATGATGATTCCCCCAGCTGCACTAAAAACCCCCTCTCTGACAAGACACTAGCGGCAGGGCAAGCCAGCACCTCCAGGGCATACAGCGCAAATTCGTGCCACGTGTCCAGCTTTGACACCCAATAGTTGTATGGAGCTGAGGCATCACGGAGGACAGTGGAACTCCGTCACCATCTTTTTACAGTGCTCCCTCCGACTCAGCCTTGACTGGGGAGTGGTGACGCAGTCTTGCTGGGGAGCCATAAAGCTGTCAAAGGCCTTGGAGAGTGTCCCCCTGCCTGCGCTGAACATGCTGCCTGATCTCCGCATCTCCCCTGCTACTTGGTCCTCGGAACTGTGCCTTCTGCCGCTAGCGCTGTCAGATGGGAAATTTACCATCAGTTTGTCCACTAGGGCCCTGTGGTATTGCATCACGCTCGAACCCCTTACCTCTACGGGAATGAGACTGGAAAGGTTCTCCTTATACCGTGGGTCGAGAATGTTGTACACCCAGTAATCCGTAGTGGCCAGAATGGGTCTAACGCGAGGGTCAAGAGAAAGGCAGCCTAACATGAAGTCAGCCATGTGTGCCAGGGTACCTGTGCGCAACACATTGCTGTCTTCCCTAGGAAGATCACTTTCAGGATCCTCCTCCTCCTCCTCCTAGTCTACAGGCCATACACGCTGAACAGATGGGAGGCAAGCAGAATGGGTACCCTCTGCAGTGGGCCCAGAGCACCCCCCTCTTCCTCCTCCTCCTCCTTCAAAACGCACTGAGATATAGACATGAGGGTGCTCTGACTATCAAGCAACATACTCTCTTTCCCCGTCTCCTGTTCCGACCGCAAAGCCTCAGCCTTTATGCTTTGCAGCGAACTTCTCAGCAGGCATAGCAGAGGAATGGTGACGCTAATGATTGCAGCATCGCCGCTCACCATCTGGGTAGACTCCTCAAAGTTTACGAGGACCTGGCAGATGTCTGCCATCCAGACCCACTCCTCGGTAAAGAATTGGGGAGGCTGACTCCCACTGCGCCGCCCATGTTGGAGTTGGTATTCCACTATTGCTCTACGCTGCTCATACAGCCTGGCCAACATGTGGAGCGTAGAATTCCACTGTGTGGGCAAGTCGCACAGCATCCGGTGCTCTGGCAGATTAAACCGATGTTACAGGGTCCGCAGGGTGGCAGCGTTCGTGGTGGACTTGCGGAAATGTGCGCAGATGTGGCGTACCTTACCGAGCAGGTCTGACAAGTGCGGGTAGTTTTTCAGAAACCGCTGAACCACCAGATTGAAGGCGTGGGCCAGGCATGGCACGTGTGTAAGGCTGCCAAGCTGCATAGCCGCCACCAGGTTACGGCCGTTGTCACACACGACTATGCCCAGTTGGAGGCTCAGCGGCGAAAGCCAGAGGTCGTCTGCTCAGTCAGACCCTGCAACAGCTCGGGAGCCATGTGTCTCTTGTCACCTAGGCTGAGTAGTTTCAGCACGGCCTGCTGACGCTTGCCCACCGCTGTGCTGCTGCACCGCACCACTGACTGCTGATGACGTGCTGCTCTCTTTTCTTAATTAAGAGGTAGAGGTTGCGTAGGAGGAGGAGGAGGAGGAGGGGGAGGGTTTAGAGGAGGTGGCATAGACCGCCGCACATACCAGAACCGAGGAAGGACCCGCAATTCTGGGTGTGGGTAGGACGTGTGCAGTCCCAGGCTCTGACTCGGTCCCAGCCTCCACCAAAGTCACCCAATCTGCCGTCAGGGAGATATAGTGGCCCTGCCCGCCAGTACTTGTCCACGTGTCCGTGGTTAGGTGGACCTTCCCAGTAACCGTGTTGGTGAGGGCACGATTGATATTGTGGGAGATGTGCTTGTGTAGGGCTGAGACGGCACACCGGAAAAAATAGTGGCGACTGTGGACCGAGTAGCATGGGACCGCCGCCACCATCATGTTTTTGAAAGCCTCTGTTTCCACAAGCCTGTACGGCAGCATCTCCAGGCTGATCAATTTGGCAATGTCCACGTTAATGCTTGAGCGTGCGGGTGCGTGGCGGCATATTTGCGCTTGCGCTCCAACGCTTGCGCTAGCAACAGCTGGACGCTGCGCTGAGAGACATTGCTGGATGGGGCCGAGGACAGCAGAGGTGAGGGTGTGGGTGCAGGCTGGGAGGTGCTCGTGCCTGTGTCCTGAGAGGGGGGTTGGATCTGAGTGGCAGGTTGGGGCACAGGGGGAGAGGCAGTGGTGCGACCCAGAGGCGGTGAACGGCCTTCGTCCCAGCTTGTGGGGTGCTTGGCCATCATATGCCTGTGCATGCTGGTGGTGGTGAGGCTGGTACTGGTGGCTCCCCGGCTGATCTTGGCGCGACACAGGTTGCATACCACTGTTCGTCGGTCGTCCACGCTCTCACTGAAAAACATCCACACCTTTGAAGACCTAGGCTTCTGCTGGGTGGCTTGGCGCGAGGGGGTGCTTTGGGAAACAGTCGGGGGGAGTCTTCGCTCTGGCTCTGCCTCTACCCCTGGCCACCCCACTGCCAATTCCAACCTATCCTGTGGCTGCACTTGCCTCCCCCTCTGTAAACCTCTCCTCAGTTGTCTTAGCGAACCAGGTGGGGTCAGTCACCTCATCGTCCAGCGGCTCTTCCTCCGAATCCTCTGTGCGCTCCTCCCTCGGACTTACTGCCCTTACTACTACCTCACAGATAGACAACTGTGTCTCACCATCATCGACCTCCTCACCCACTGAAAGCTCTTGAGACAGTTGCCGGAAGTCCCCAGCATCATTACCCGGACACCGGAAACTTTCCAAAGGTTGGGCATCGGTCACGACAAACTCCTCTAGTGAGAGAGGAACCATTTTTTCCCAATCAAGGCCGGGACCCGAGAACAGTTCCTGGGAGTCTGCCTGCTCATCAGAATGTGTCATTTTCATGGAGTGAGGAGGCTGGGAGGAAGCAGGAGCAGCAGCGAGAGGATTCAGAGTTGCAGCAGTGGATGGCGTAGAAGACTGGGTGGTCGATACATTGCTGAATGCATTTTCTGCCATCCACGGCAGGACCTTTTCGCACTGCTCAGTTTGTTATAAAGGTCAACCACGTGGACCCAAAAATTGTGATATGAAGCCGAGGACCCCAGAAACTTGCCTCTCTCCTAATCCCGCAGCAGCCGGCTGCGATTCTCCTGGACAAGGAACTCGGCCTGTGCCTACACCCTCACTTGGACCTCCGCGTCCTCGCCCGCGTCCACGTCCTCCAGGCCTACCCCTCAGCATGGTGGATTACGAATAGAGCAGACACAGAGCGGTCTAAATAATTATGCAATTATTGGCCTGCATTTGGAGGCTGACAGCGGTTATGTAACACACACTGCAGTCCCAAAAAAATTATACGCTAGGCTCCAAAAAGGCCTAGCTGGGTAATAGTGAGCCACTACAACTCCCAGCAGCCACGCAGTAAAATGCAAATGGTCACAGGTAGCCCTAAGAAGGAGCTTTTTTTCAAATTTGTTTGAAAAAGCAAACAGCCTAGAGAGCGCGTATATGTCTTTCCCTCTATCAGGGGCTGTCGCCGCACGCTGTGCGTGAAGTTGATGGGACACACAGAGCGGTGTAACAAATTTAGCAATTATTGGCCTGCAGTTGGAGGCTCACAGCGGTTATGTAACACACACTGCAGTCCGAAAAAAATTATACGCTAGGCTGCAAAAAGACCTAGTTGGGTAATAGTGAGCCACTACAACCTTCAGCAACCACACAGTATAATGCACATGGTCACATGTAGCCCTAAGAAGGAGATTTTTTTCAAATTTGGTTGAAAAAGCAAACAGCCTAGATAGTGTGTCTAAGTCTTTCCCTCTATCAGGGGCTGTCGCCGCATGCTGTGCATGAAGTTGACAGAATACACAGAGCGGTGTAAAAAATTAAGCAATTATTGGCGTACAGTTGGAGTCTCACAGCGGTTATGTAACGCACACTGCAGTCCCAAAAAAATTATACGCAAGGCTGCAAAAAGGCCTAGCTGGGTAATAGTGAGGCACTACAACTCCCAGCAGCCACGCATTAAAATGCAATTGGTCACAGGTAGCCCTAAGCAGGAGCTTTTTTGGGGTACTTGTTGACAGGATTCTACACTAACACTGCCCCTGCCTCACCAGTACTGCCCCTATACTCTGTATAATTGGCTGCAGACTCAGAACGCTATAGCTGTAATAGCCTGCAGAGCCCGAGATGAAATAAAATAATTTGTGCAAAACTGCTCCCAGCAGCCACAACAGTAATGCACACGGTCAGATGTGGCCCTAAGAAGGACCGTTGGGGTTCTTGAAGACGCTAACAGTAGCCTAACACTCTCCCTATAGCAAGAACAGCAGGAACAGCACTCTCCCTAATCTCTGCCAGCACGTGTCTGAGGCAAGCCGCGGGCGGGACTGCTTTAAATACTCGGCGGTCACTTGATCTCACCAGCCACTCACTGCAGCGGGGTGGGATAGGGCTGGAACGTCACAGGAGGAAGTTGTAATGCCTTCCCTGCATGTCTATTGGCCAGAAAATGGCGCCAAACATGCAGGGAAGGAAATGGAATTGACTCGAGTACCGCTTGGTGCTCGTCTCGAGTACCCTAATACTCGAGCGAGCATCCAGCTGGGACGAGTACGTTCGCTCATCTCTAGTCCTAATCTTAGAATATTGTTGAAAAGAGCATTAATAGCTTTAGATTGACAAGATCTAGAGATTTGTAAAAGTGGGATGTGATGGCATTTAGGCAAATATAGAAAATTGGTGGCAGAAATAGATGACATGGTATATCTAATCTGTCTTTATGTTATTTTCTTTTTGTCTCTCTCTCTTAGGATAGATCTATATTTATCTCAGGCAATTGGAATTCCTTTATTGTTGATTTTCCAGCCACATCTGCTGGAAGTTTATTCCGAGCATCTACTACTCTTTTAGTAAAATAATATTTCCTGACATTACTTCTAATTAGAGATGAGTAATTAGAGATGAGCGAGCACCAAAATGCTCGGGTGCTCGTTACTTGAGACGAAATTTTCGCGATGCTCGAGGGTTCGTTTCGAGTAACGAACCCCATTCAAGTCAATGGGCGACCCGAGCATTTTTGTATTTCGCCGATGCTCGCTAAGGTGTCCATTTGTGAAAATCTGGGCAATTCAAGAAAGTGATGGGAACGACACAGAAACGGATAGGGCAGGCGAGGGGCTACATGTTGGGCTGCATCTCAAGTTCCCAGGTCCCACTATTAAGCCACAATACCGGCAAGAGTGGGCCCCCCCCCCCAACAACTTTTACATCTGAAAAACCCTCATTAGCAATGCATACCTTAGCTAAGCACCACACTACCTCCAACAAAGCACAATCACTGCCTACATGACACTCCGCTGCCACTTCTCCTGGGTTACATGCAGCCAAATCCCCCTCCCCCCACGACCCAGTGTCCACAGCGCACACCAAACTGTCCCTGCCCAGCCTTCAGCTGCCCTCATGCCACGCCACCCTCATGTCTATTTATAAGTGAGTCTGCCACAGGAAAAGCAGGCACACACTGCAGAGGGTTGGCACGGCTAGGCAGCGACCCTCTTTAAAAGGGGCGGTGCGATAGCCCACAATGCTGTACAGAAGCAATGAGAAATACAATCCTGTGCCACCTCCATCTGGAGCTGCACACATGGGCATAGCAATGGGGAACGTATGTGCCACACAGTATTCATTCTGTCAAGGTGTCTGCATGCCCCAGTCAGACCGCGTTTTTTTATGTATAGTCACAGGCAGGTACAACTCCGCAATGGGAATTCCGTGTGCACCCACAGCATGGGTGGCTCCCTGGAACCCACCGGCGGTACATAAAAATATCCCATTGCATTGCCCAACACAGCTGAGGTAGTAATGTCATGTTTAATGCAGGTGGGCTTCGGCCCACACTGCATGCCCCAGTCAGACTGGGGTTCTTTAGAAGTGGAAACAGATGCATTTACAACTCCCTGTGGACCCACAGCATGGGTGGGTGCCAGGAAGCCACCGGCGGTACATAAAAATATCCCATTGCATTGTCCATCACAGCTGAGGTAGTATGTCATGTTTAATGCAGGTGGGCTTCGGCCCACACTGCATGCCCCAGTCAGACTGGGGTTCTTTAGAAGTGGAAACAGATGCATTTACAACTCCCTGTGGACCCACAGCATGGGTGGGTGCCAGGAAGCCACCGGCGGTACATAACAATATCCCATTGCATTGCCCATCACAGCTGAGGTAGTAATGTCATGTTTAATGCAGGTGGGCTTCGGCCCACATTGCATGCCCCAGTCAGACTGGGGTTCTTTAGAAGTGGACACATGTAGTTACAACTCCCTGTGGACCCACAGCATGGGTGGCTCCCTGGAACCCACCGGCGGTACATAAATATATCCCATTGCATTGCCCATCACAGCTGATGTTATGTCAGCTGTAATGCAGGTGGGCCAAAAATTTATTGGATTACACTGTAGGCGAGGGCCCCAAAAATTGGTGTACCAACAGTACTAATGTACCTGAGAAAAATTGCCCATGCCCAACCGAGAGGGCAGGTGAAACCCACTAATGGCTTTGGTTAATGTGGCTTAATTGGTAACTAGGCCTGGAGGCAGCCCAGTTAAAATAAAAATTGGTTGAGGTGAAAGTTTCAACGCTTTAATGAGCATTGAAACGTATAAAAATTGTTTACAAAAATTATATGACTGAGCCTTGTGGGCCTAAGAAAAATTGCACGTTCGGCGTGATTACGTGAGGTTTCAGGAGGAGGAGCAGGAGGAGGAGGATGAATATTATACACAGATTGATGAAGCAAAAAGGTCCCCGTTTTGGATGGTGAAAGAGAACGATGCTTCCATCCGCGGGTGCAGCCTACGTATTGCTTAGGTATCGCTGCTGTCCGCTGGTGGAGAAGAGAAGTCTGGGGAAATCCAGGCTTTGTTCATCTTGATGAGTGTAAGCCTGTCGGCACTGTGGGTTGACAGGTGGGTACGCTTATCCGTGATGATTCCCCCAGCCAGACGCTAGCCGCAGGACAAGCAAGCACCTCCAGGGCATACAGCGCGAGTTCAGGCCACGTGTCCAGCTTCAACACCCAGTAGTTGTAGGGGGCAGAGGAGTCACCGAGGACGGTGCTGCAATCGGCTATGTACTCCCTCACCATCCTTTTACAGTGCTCCCGCCAACTCAGCCTTGACTGGGGACCGGTGACACAGTCTTGCTGGGGAGCCATAAAGCTGTCAAAGGCCTTAGAGAGTGTTCCCCTGCCTGCGCTGTACATGCTGCCTGATCTCTGCGCCTCCCCTGCTACCTGGGCCGCGGAAATGCGCCTTCGGCCACTAGCGCTGTCGGATGGGAAGTTTACCATCAGGTTGTCCACCAGCGCCCTGTGGTATAGCATCATTCTCGAACCCCTTTCCTCTTCGGGAATGAGAGTGCAAAGGCTCTCCTTATACCGTGGATCGAGCAGTGTGTACACCCAGTAATCTGTAGTAGCCAGAATGCGTGTAATGCGAGGGTCACGAGAAAGGCATCCTAACATGAAGTCAGCCATGTGTGCCAGGGTACCTGTACGCAACACATGGCTGTCCTCACTCGGAAGATCACTTTCAGGATCCTCCTCCTCCTCCTCCTCCTCCTCTGGCCATGCACGCTGAAAGGATGACAGGCAAGCTGCATCTGTACCCTCAGCAGTGGGCCAAGCTGTCTCTTCCCCCTCCTCCTCATGCTCCTCCCCCTCCTCCTCCTCCTCTGGCCATACACGCTGAAAGGATGACAGGCAAGCAGCATCTGTCCCCTCAGCAGTGGGCCAAGCTGTCTCTTCCCCCTCGTCCTCATGCTCCTCCCCCTCCTCCTCAACGTGCTGAGATATAGACAGGAGGTTGCTCTGACTATCCAGCGACATACTGTCTTCCCCCGCCTCCGTTTCCGAGCTCAAAGCGTCTGCCTTTATGCTTTGCAGGGAACTTCTCAAGAGGCATAGCAGAGGAATGGTGACGTTAATGATTGCAGCATCCCCGCTCACCATCTGGGTAGACTCCTCAAATTTTCCAAGGACCTGGCAGATGGCTGCCAACCAGGCCCACTCTTCTGTAAATAATTGAGGAGGCTGACTCCCACTGCGCCGCGCAAGTTGGAGTTGGTATTCCACTATAGCTCTACGCTGCTCATAGAGTCTGGCCAACATGTGGAGCGTAGAGTTCCACTGTGTGGGCACGTTGCACAGCAATCGGTGCACTGGCAGATTAAACCGATGTTGCAGGGTCCGCAGGGTGGCAGCGTGCGTGTGGGATTTGCGGAAATGTGCGCAGAGCTGGCGCACCTTTCCGAGCAGGTCTGACAAGTGGGGGTAGCTTTTCAGAAAGCGCTGAACCAGCAAATTAAAGACATGGGCCAGGCATGGCACGTGCGTGAGGCTGCTGAGCTGCAGAGCCGCCACCAGGTTACGGCCGTTGTCACACACGACCATGCCCGGTTGGAGGCTCAGCGGCGCAAGCCAGCGGTCGGTCTGCTCTGTCAGACCCTGCAGCAGTTCGTGGGCCATGTGGCTCTTCTCTCCTAAGCTGAGTAGTTTCAGCACGGCCTGCTGACGCTTGCCCACCGCTGTGCTGCCACGCAGCGTGACACCGACTGCTGGCGACGTGCTGCTGCTGCTGACACATCTTGATTGCGAGACAGAGGTTGCGTAGGAAGAGGAGGAGGGTGCTTTAGTGGAGGAAGCATACACCCCCGCAGATACCACCACCGAGCTGGGGCACGCAATTCGGGGGGTGGGTAGGACGTGAGCGGTCCCAGGCTCTGACTCTGTCCCAGCCTCCACTAAATTCACCCAATGTGCCGTCAGGGAGATATAGTGGCCCTGCCCGCCTGTGCTTGTCCACGTGTCTGTTGTTAAGTGGACCTTGGCAGTAACCGCGTTGGTGAGGGCGCGTACAATGTTGCGGGAGACGTGGTCGTGCAGGCCTGGGACGGCACATCGGGAAAAGTAGTGGCGACTGGGAACCGAGTAGCGCGGGGCCGCCGCCGCCATCATGCTTTTGAAAGCCTCCGTTTCCACAAGCCTATACGGCAGCATCTCTAGGCTGATCAATTTTGCAATGTGCACGTTTAACGCTTGAGCGTGGAGGTGCGTGGCGTCGTACTTGCGCTTGCGCTCAAACTGTGGCGCTAGCAACGTCTGGACGCTACGCTGAGAGACATTGCTGGATGGGGCCGAGGACAGCGGAGGTGAGGGTGTGGGTGCAGGCCAGGAGACGGTACTGCCTGTGTCCTCAGGGGGGGTTGGATCTCAGTGGCAGGTTGGGGCACAGGGGGAGAGGCAGTGGTGCAAACCGGAGGCGGTGAACGGGCATCGTCCCACCTTGTGGGGTGCTTGGCCATCATATGCCTGCGCATGCTGGTGGTGGTGCCTCCCCAGCTGATCTTGGCGCGACAAAGGTTGCACACCACTGTTCGTCGGTCGTCAGGCGTCTCTGTGAAAAACTGCCACACCGTAGAGCACCTTGACCTCTGCAGGGTGGCATGGCGCGAGGGGGCGCTTTGGGAACCAGTTGGTGGATTATTCGGTCTGGCCCTGCCTCTACCCCTGGCCACCGCAGTGGCTCGGCCTGTGCCCACACCCTGACTTGGGCCTCCGCGTCCTCGCCCGCGTCCACGTCCTATAGGCCTACCCCTACCCCTCAGCATGGTGTATTAGCAGTAGTGCAGAAACAGAACGCTGTAATTAAATGTGCCGCTTATTGGCCTGTGGTTGGAGGCTGACTTCCTTTACGGAACCCCAGAAAATAATTTGGCGCAAGCCTGCTGTAACACTTAGCTGGCTGCGTATTTATTTGGAGAAATACTACCCCCAGCAGACACGGACCCAGAACACTGAGCACAGTGACAGCAGGCCAAATAGATTTTTGCCAAATATTTTTTTCAAAAGGACCACTGCCTATATTCAATCTATAATATGTCTTCTGGCCCTGCCTACACAATTCTGTCCCTGGACTGTGTGACGGAACTGCAGTGTTGCACTGTTATTAACTGCAACAGACCGGTGATTTCAGAGCCAGGAAATAATTTGGCGCAAGCCTGCTGTAACACTTAGCTGGCTGCGTATTTATTTGGAGAAATACTACCCCCAGCAGACACGGACCCAGAACACTGAGCAGAGTGACAGGCAGGCCAAATAGATTTTTTTGAAATATTTTTTTCTAAAGGACCACTGCGTATATTCAATCTATAATATATGTCTTCTGGCCCTGCCTACACAATTCTATCCCTGGAGTATTACTGCAGGGCGCAATGCTCTGCACGGCCGATATACCAAAAAAAAAAAAAAGTGCAACACTGCTAAAAGCAGCCTCCACACTACTGCACACGGTTAAATGTGGCCCTAAGAAGGACCGTTGGGGTTCTTGAAGCCTACACTAACTCCTAACACTCTCCCTACAGCAGCTCCAACACGATACCACTGTCCCTCAGCTATCTCACAACGCATCTGAGGCGAGCCGCGGGAGGGGCCGATTTTTATACTCGGGTGACACCTGATCTCCCCAGCCACTCACTGCAGGGGGGTGGTATAGGGCTTGAACGTCGCAGGGGGAAGTTGTAATGCCTTCCCTGTCTTTCAATTGGCCAGAAAAGCGCGCTAACGTCTCAGAGAGGAAACTGAAAGTAACCCGAACATCGCGTGGTGCTCATTACGAGTAACGAGCATCCCGAACACGCTAATACTCGAACGAGTATCAAGCTCGGACGAGTACGTTCGCTCATCTCTACTTCTAATCTTCCCCAACTAATCTCAGATTGTGCCCCCTTGTTCTAGAGTTTAGCTTCTTAATAAGAACACTTCCCTCCCTTCTTTGCTCTAGGCTGTACAAATTAAGTTAAGTCTTTCCTGATAAGTTTTGTTCTTGAGACCTTCCACCACTTCTGTAGCCCATCTTGGATATGTTCTGTTTTATCAATGCAGGTGAGGTCTCCAGAGTTGAACGCAGTATTCCAGATGAGTTCTCACTCGAGATAACACTGCTGACCTGATGATCTCTTAGCACTAATTCAGGGACCATAAAACCTTCCCATCTATGTTTGTATTTCTGTTGTGGTATTCTTTTAAGTGCAAATGAATCCCACCATGTATGTGCCTTGTCATAAGTATGTGTGTGTATATGTATAAAGCTGCAGTAACATCATGTATTTTTGTTAGCCATTACAAGGTATCATATCTACAAGATTATGGGGTTTCTTTTACTGAGAACAATCACACTTTGCTCTACTAGCTAACATGATACCAAACTTTTTTTTTCATTTTATGTCAGGCCATAAATGTTGGTGGTCGCTGGAGCCCAAATTCCCTTCTACCTCAACCTCAGACACCAGATAACCATTAGTAAATACTAAATCTAGAATGTTATCTCCTCCGATTGATGACCTAACAAGCTGTTTTAAAGATGCTTCTTTAAGTGCGTTTTTGAAAATTCAGCTTCTGTTTGTAAATGCACTAAGGATACTCCAATCTACATCAGGCATGTTAATGTCACCCACTATTTCAACATCTCACTGTATTGCCATTTAAGTAATTTCATCAATCAACAGGATATCACAATCCTTAGTTTACCCCAGAGGCCTATATATGACAGCAGTTCTAATCACAGTTCCCTCTTAAGTTTGCATGCAAACCCACAAAGTTTCCAGTTCTTAGTGTGTATTTTAAATTAGTATTAAGACTATCCTTTGACATAACCATCTGCTCCACCACACCTTCTTTATACACTGCCTTTTCTGTACAGTGTGTACCCAGGAATGGCTATTTCCCAATCATTATAATCCTTAAACCAGGTCTAAATTACTCCTAGATACAATAGCAATTAGCTCAGAGATCTTGTTTCCTAAGCAATAGTATACATTGTGTGGAGAACATTACTTTTTGTTTTATTCTTAGCAACTACATTAATTCCATCGCCAAAAATTAACCATTACGTTTTTAGAGTTACCAATACACTGCTTTAACCTAACTGGCTGAGGAGAGAAATCATCCTTATAAATTTAATTTCATTCCCCTTCATCTAGTTTAAATGTCTGTTAAAAAAAAATTGGAATTCCTCACCAAGCACTTCTCTACCTTTGTTTGAAAAATGCAAGCCATCCCTTTTGAACAACTCCCTCTTTGACGACCTACTAACATTATTACTCATGAATCCAAAAACTTGAGTTTTACCAATTAATTAAATAGTAGTTCCTTTATCTCTGCAGAAGTGATCAAACCTTCCTCATCTATATACATGAGAGTTAACCCTCTCTGCCTCAATAGCTTGAATACAGCATCTTCTCTTCCCTGTGGGAATTATGGCTAATCCCACAGTGGCATTGTTTTGGAAAGCAAGAAGGGCAGTTTTAAGATTTTCATCATCTCTTACTAAGCTACAATGGCATCATGTAACAAAATAAATGCTTCTAATTGTGATGGCAGTTTAAAATACTTTGTGTGGAGTAGTGCAAACAGATGCCAAGGACCTGCCAAATATTTTTCTAGTTCCAATTAGAGAAGTGATTAGTTTCATGTGCTCAGTCTAAACCATCTTGAACCAGGCATGCTAAATTGTATCCTCTGCTATTAGGGAAGTTCAAACCTCCATCCAATTTGGGTAACATAAGTTTATGTAAGGCTATGCTACATTTTTTATCTAACCATATAAACTTAAAGAAGGCTGAGTTTAATTTGACAACTAAATGTTTCAAAAGAAGTGGAAGGTTTGGAGGAGATAGAGTAATTCTGGGAAGCTCACCATTTTGATTAAGTGGCATCTTCCCATCAGAGACAATGACACATCGGTGCATCTTTTCAATTCAGATATAATTTTGCCTTCGAAAGTGGAATAATTTAAGTTCTAAGGTGCATCAGATGTTTCTCTTGTTTTAATGCCTAAATATGTAATTGTGCAGGACCATATAGTCTTATTCAGGAGTGTGCTGTAAGGGGTTCACTAACTTTAGCATTTCACTTTTAATGTCTATTTACTACCCTGAGAACTTGCTGAGCTAGGAAATCAATTGGAATACAGTTGGAAGGTGTGTGAGAGGGTCAGAAAGGAACCTTGGAATATTGTCCACAAATAAGGAAGGAGTGAAGCTAATGCCAGATGTATGGGATGCTGGAAGTGCGGGTGTGGTGGTGAGTGTTCTCTGTGATGGTGATGTAATGTAGCTGGAGCTTCTGGACATATTACCCACTGCTGGGACGCAGGGCAGTTGGACTGCTGCTGGGTGAGTCATCCCAATGGTCTTTATTCTTTATCAATGAAAATCACAATTTTAGAGCTGCTTGAAGATGGAGAGCTACCTCTCCTGCATCTCTACATGGCTGCTGCCACAATCGGAAATTGTGGAAGGCCTTTCATGTGGGTTTGGGGCTGGTACTGTTTACCCTTGTGGAGAGTGCCAAGTCATATTGTGTGGCCTATTAAAGAAATATATCCACTATTATGCTGCTTTCATGTCTGGTTTAATGACGTTTATTCTTCATACATTAAACACATTGTGTTGTAGTCATAAATCACATAATGAGCACTTACATTTTTGTGATCTCTAGTTAGAAAATCAACGGAAAGACCGTACAATTGAAAAGGGTTATCCTGCTAAAAAAATCAATCATTGAGATGGCATCAGTTTCTTAAAAACACAATGAGAGTTTTAACAAATATTATTTTACCACCAAAGTCAATGAGGATGGAGGAGAGGGAGGAGATGGGGGATGGGAGAGGGGTGACTTAAATGAAAAAAATTGCATATTGTGATTTTAAAATCTGCTAACATCTAGCCATTGCGCATCAAGAAATATTTGCAGAGACGCCATATAAAATTCCACATTTCTAAAATTACATTTTTAGAACATTTAACTAAAATAGCTAAATAAAAACTTTATATAGATTTTTCCCAAACATTTTATATCCTTTATCTTCAGACTGATATTTTCTGTGTCACAGTAGGTGTCTATGTCAGTATGCGGTATAACTTCCCCCTGCACTTAGCACATATGCCAAGCATGTAGCACACACATAAAGTCTTAGTGCTTGACCGACATTAGGACATTATGAGTAGTGTTGCTCGACATGATCAGTTGGGTAGTAAAATTGTTCTGATTTTTGCCAAATCTAATTGTGTAAGTCCGACCCGAATTTTGAAAAAGATTGCAGGAAAATCAATTTTCCCATAATGCCTGCTGTAGAGGTCAAAGTGCAGCCAATCTACAACTAGAGTACCTTGATGATGTCACCAAATGTGACTTCCATCTTGCATATGGGCAACAGTTTAAATGGATGCCAGCATCGCATGACCTAGCCATATATAACATAATTGCAGTGTAGCAAGAGGCCATTTTACAGCTGAGCACAGAGAAGCTGCAGCACATTTATATGTCTATACAAAATGTTGTCTGCACTTAGGAAGAGGTATTGGGCATAGAGTTTATTGTTGCTGGTGTGAAAACATATATACCAGCAAAGAAGTTAAACAGGGTTATATTGGACGGAGCAGAGAAAGAAGCTGCATCATGTTTACATGCCTATACAAAATGCGGTCTGTACTCTGGGAGAGATATTGTGCAGCGCGTATAATTTTGCTGCTGTCACCATACATAGCAGCAAAGCAGAGAGACGAACTGCGATTTAGCATTGAGAATATTACAGTTCTCTGTTTGTGGGCTGAGACATTGTTTAAAGTCGCAAATCCAGCCACTACAAATTATTATTTGCAAGTCTTATGCAGCTACCTCTGGCCTTCTTTTTTCACATATCGTCCCGCCCAGGGATTGTGGCCTAGTTAGTTAGTGGTGTGTTTTTTGTGTATTTAAAACAAAAGGAAACCCAAACAGGGTAACAGCAAAAGGCATAGTGCATGTCAGCGACCTCAGACATTGTTCAAAATTGCAAAACCAGCTACTAAAAATTATTTGCAGACCTTATGCAGCTACCTGTGGTTGTCTGCAAACTTGAAAGTTAGCTGAAAAGCTACATAAAGCTAAAAAGTCAACAAACTAAAGAACAAAATAAAAAAGGAAACATGAAGAAAGCAAGCGGTAGAGAATGTGTCGGTAATCATGGTGGTCAAGGATGGGACAAATTGGCACGTCAAACAGCTCCCACTAAATCAACAGCTGCACGCTCTGCAGGGGGAAGCAACAGCTCCGTGTTCTGCAAGCCATTCTTTAGAAGTGGTTCTGCCGTTGCATAGCATCCGCAGCACAGATAAACAGGTCACAGAGTGGATGACACAGCATGCCTCAAGTACCATCATATCCTCTAACTCCCAGTCGCAGGCACACAGCAGTCAGTCTGCACCAATCAACCATGAGCATCCCCCTCTACTTCATCCTATGCCAAATCCCTTGAACCCTCCAAAGCAGTCCACATGGATAAGTCTGCAGAGCTGTTTGATCATTCAATGTCATGAATCTTAATGGAGTAGTCAGAACAACCAGAGGGAGAAAACCAAGATGTTGAATGCACTGATGTCCAACCATTTTTTACCTCCAAAGATGAGGGTGGGTCACAGTAAGTGGTCAGCCCTTCAGAGGCAATGTGTACTTAGGGGGATCCGGAAACTGAGGTGCCAGCTCCCAGGGCTAATTATAACACAGAGTCCACTCAGGAAAAGAAGGACAATAAAGAGGAAAAGGGGGTGGAAGATGATGATGTACTTGACCAAACAAGGACAGGCAGGGAGAGTCATCATGGCAGCTCATAGGGAGAGGAGGAAGAGGCAGACATTGTGGGGCAGCACCCTGCTAAGACAGAGAGTAGGGTTTTGCAAAGAAACATAAGGACCATATCGTCACGATCAGCTACTAGTTGCAACACCAACATTAGGCCCACAACTAGGACTTGTGCAGCCTCGACATTGTTTGAAACTGCAGGTGATTACCAAACAGTGGTCTTCTCCAACTTGCTGTCCTGAAGCTCACATGTCTAGGGGAGCACAGCCATATAGCAAAAGAGCTGTTGATGGCTCTGCAGGTCCAGGCTGAAACATGGCTGATCCCGCACTATCTGAAGCTAGACAAGGGTATGTGTAACCATGGGGCCAACCTGCTGGCAGCCCTTTGCCTAAGAAATGTCTCACACGTGCCTTGCCTGGCCCATGTGATGAAACTGGTAGTGCAGCGCTTCCTAAGGGATTATCCAGGTTTACAGCCATTGCTGGAAAAGGCCAGGAAACTGTACTCCCACTTTCAGTGTTCACACCCAGCCACCTCTTGTTTGACGGAGGTGCAGCGAAAATGTGGGCTAAGACCCAATAGCCTCATCTATGATGTGCCTACATGGTGGAATTCCACGTTGCATATGTTGCAGAGCATAAGCCAGCAGCAGAGAGCAATCACAGAGTACCAGATGATGCATGCTGTTAGCAGGCGCTGAATAGAGAGTGGACCCTCAACGCCGGTGGAATGGCTGCACATCAAATCCGTGTGCCGTTTTAGCCTGCTTTGAGGAAATAACAAAAATGATCAGTAGTGATGACGCAGTAATCCGTATAACCATCATTATTGTGTGCCTGCTGGAAGAGACGCTACAGGCCCTCAAGGACAATGAAGTGTTGCTGTCACAGGAGGAGGAAGGGATACCAATCTCCCAATGTGTGGCCAATATCTCTTCACTCAACCCTGTAGAGAAGGTGGCTTTGGGCTAGAAAGGAAAATGTTCCCTCCATCATATTTGTCCACCCATAGGAGAAGTATAGAGGAAGAACAGCAGGAGTAGGAAGAAGAGGAGGGGGATAATATAGGTCCAGAAGAAAGGGGGGGAAATGTGACATTCCTTCCATTCATCACTAACATTAGCTATTCTACAAGAGGATACTCTTAGGCCTGACTCTGGCCAATATCAGCTATCAACATTGAGCACTTTGAGACATATCAGTGCTTTTATGCTGTAGTGCCTGCTGAAGGACTGTCAGATAGTTCGCATCAAAACATCCGACCAAAACATTCCTGCTACGAGGCCAACATGACAAATCTCATTCCAGCCGTGGAGAGGGACCTCAAAATGCAGCAGTATCAGGAGAGACTGTTGAGCAGCTTGAGTAGAACATTTCCCCATGGGATGCATCCACAAAGGACCACAACTCTGCGGCTCATGATGGATGAGCAGGAAGCCGCTGCACCACTACAGGTAACAGGGGAAGTCTAGCACAGGTGTGGCATAGTTTTTCAGTGTGTCGCAGTCTGCACTTGTACAACATGCTATAGATGTACTTGCCTGCCCAGTGCCAGTATGCTATCAGAAAGTGGAGCTCAGTACAGCTGGGGTTCTGATAAGTGACAGACGCATCCGCCTGTTCACAGACAATGTGGATCACCTGATGTTCAGAAAAATAAATCAGCTGTGGATTTCACCTGATTTTCGCACCCCACGGCAGATCCTTCTGATTAGTTAGCATGCTGGCAGTTTTTAATTACATATGATGTTTTATATCAAGGATAACACTCTGCCCTTAGGATGCTATTGCTGCTCACCTTCTTCTGCTTCCACCATGTTTCCTCTTTTTGCTTCCACTCAAACGAAAAATGTGTCAGTATAGAAGTACGGAGCTTCAGCGCTCATGTTTCTACGAGGGGCACAGCCGGCCCTCAAGGTGTCGTTGGTGGTGTGGCTGTCTTCTTCTCCTGCTCTTGCCATATTTCCTCCTCCCCATTCCCCCAAAACAAAAAATTTCTAATGCCCAAGAAAGACGGACCACGCTTAAATGTTGTGTTCACCTGGTAGAACATGTCCTACGAATATGTATGACATTGCTTTTAAAACAAGCAGCCCACCTGCTGTCCCCCTTGGTGTAAGCTAGGAGACCCTGTTGGCTGCTATGGTTTTATTTGATGGGTTATTTATTAGAGATGAGCGAACGTACTCGTCCGAGCTTGATACTCGTTCGAGTATTAGCGTGTTCGAGATGCTCGTTACTCGAGAAGAGTACCACGCGATGTTCGAGTTACTTTCACTTTCATCTCTGAGACGTTAGCGCGCTTTTCTGGCCAATAGAAAGACAGGGAAGGCATTACAACTTCCCCCTGTGACGTTCAAGCCCTATACCACCCCCCTGCAGTGAGTGGCTGGCGAGATCAGGTGTCACCCGAGTATATAAATCGGCCCCTCCCGCGGCTCGCCACAGATGCATTCTGACAGAGATCAGGGAAAGTGCTGTCTTGCTGGAGTTGCTATAGGGAGAGTGTTAGGAGTATTTTAGGCTTCAAGAACCCCAACTGGGGTTTAACCGTGTGCAGTAGTGTGGAGGCTGCTTTTTGCAGTGTTGCACTTTTTTTTTTTTGGATATCGGCCGTGCAGAGCATTGCGCCCTGCAGTAATTATACATACTCCAGGGCCAGTAGTGGTGGTGAGGCAGGGACAGAAGACATATTTATTGAATATAGGCAGTGGGCCTTTCCAAAAACATTTGGGAAAAAAAATCTATTTGGGCTGCCTGTGACTGTCCTCAGTGTACTGGGTCTGTGCTGGGGGTAGTTGTCCTAATTCATACGCAGCCAGCTAAGTGTTACAGCAGGCTTGCACAAAATTATTTCCTGGCTCTGTGTTGGCTGTTACATCACCGCTGTATTCCAGTCCACAGTGCAACAGTCTGCAGTTATTTTACATACTCCAGGGCCAGTAGTGGTGAGGCAGGGACAGAAGACATATTTATTGAATATAGGCAGTGGGCCTTTCCAAAAACATTTGGAAAAAAAAATCTATTTGGGCTGCCTGTAACCGTCCTCAGTGTACTGGATCTCTGCTGGGGGTAGTTGTCCTAATTCATACGCAGCCAGCTAAGTGTTACAGCAGGCTTGTGCGAAATTCTTTCCTGGCTCTGCTGTGCGTTCCGTAAGCGAAGTCAGCCTCCAACCACAGGCCAATAAGCGGCACATTTAATTACAGCGTTCTGTTTCTGCACTAATGGTAATACACCATGCTGAAGCGTAGGGGTAGGCCTAGAGGACGTGGACGCGGGCGAGGACGCGGAGGCCCAAGTCAGGGTGTGGGCACAGGCCGAGCTCCTGATCCAGGTGTATCGCAGCCGACTGCTGCGGGATTAGGAGAGAGGCACGTTTCTGGCGTCCCCAAATTCATCTCACAATTAATGGGTCCACGCGGTAGACCTTTATTAGAAAATGAGCAGTGTGAGCAGGTCCTGTCGTGGATGGCAGAAAGTGCATCCAGCAATCTATCGAACACCCAGAGTTCTGCGCCGTCCACTGCTGCAACTCTGAATCCTCTGGCTGCTGCTTCTCCTTCCTCCCAGCCTCCTCACTCCATTACAATGACACATTCTGAGGAGTAGGCAGACTCCCAGGAACTATTTCCGGGCCCCTGCCCAGAATGGGCAGCAAGGGTTCCGAATCCTCTCCCACTGGAGAAGTTTGTCGTGACCGATGCCCAACCTTTTCCCGGGGTCCGGGGGATGAGGCTGGGGACTTCCGGCAACTGTCTCAACACCTTTCAGTGAGTGAGGAGGACGATGAGACACAGTTGTCTATCAGTGAGGTAGTAGTAAGGGCAGTAAGTCCGAGGGAGGAGCGCACAGAGGATTCGGAGGAAGAGCAGCAGGACGATAAGGTGACTGACCCCACCTGGTTTGCTACGCCTACTGAGGACAGGTCTTCAGAGGGAGAGGCCATGTGTTTAATTTGGTGGTTCAGCGCTTTCTGAAAAGCTACCCACACTTGTTATACCTGCTCGGAAAGGTGCGCCGGGTCAGCGCACATTTCCGCAACTCCAAGACAGACGCTGCCACCCTGCGGACCCTGCAACATCGGTTTCATCTGCCAGTGCACCGATTGCTGTGCGACGTGCCCACACAGTGGAACTCTACGCTCCACATGTTGGCCAGGCTCTATGAGCAGCGTAGAGCTATAGTGGAATACCAACTCCAACATGGGCGGCGAAGTGGGAGTCAGCCTCCCCAATTCTTTACCGAGGAGTGTGTCTGGTTGGCAGACATCTGCCAGGTCCTTGGAAACTTTGAGGAGTCTACCCAGATGGTGAGCGGCGATGCTGCAATCATTAGCGTCACCATTCCTCTGCTATGCCTCTTGAGAAGTTCCCTGCAAAGCATAAAGGCAGACGCTTTGCGCTCGGAAACAGAGCCGGGGGAAGACAGTATGTCGCTGGATAGTCAGAGCACCCTCCTGTCTATATCTCAGCGCGGTGAGGAGGAGGAGGGGGAGGAAGATGAGGAGGAGGGGGAAGAGACAGCTTGGCCCACTGCTGAGGGTACACATGCTGCTTGCCTGTCATCCTTTCAGCGTGTATGGCCTGAGGAGGAGGAGGAGGAGGAGGAGGATCCTGAAAGTGATCTTCCTAGTGAGGACAGCCATGTGTTGCGTACAGGTACCCTGGCACACGTGGCTGACTTCATGTTAGGATGCCTTTCTCGTGACTCTCGCGGTACATGCATTCTGGCCACTACGGATTACTGGGTGTACATACTGCTTAACCCACGGTATAAGGAGAACCTTTGCACTCTCATACCCGAAGAGGAAAGGGGTTCGAGAGTGTTGCTATACCACAGGACCCTGGCGGACAAACTGATGGTGAAATTCCCATACGACAGCGCTAGTGGCCAAAGGCACAGTTCCGAGGGCCAGGGAGCAGGGGAGGCACGGAGATCAGGCAGCATGTACAGCACAGGCAGGGCAACACTCTTTAAGGCCCTTGACAGCTTTATGGCTCCCCAGCAAGACTGTGTCACCGCTCCCCAGTCACGGCTGAGTCGGCGGGAGCACTGTAAAAGAATGGTCAGGGAGTACGTAGCCGATCGCACGACCGTCCTCCGTGACGCCTCTGCCCCCTACAACTACTGGGTGTCTTAGCTGGACACGTGGCCTGAACTCGCGCTGTATGCCCTGGAGGTGCTTGCTTGTCCTGCGGCTAGCGTCTTGTCAGAGAGGGTGTTTAGTGCGGCTGGGGGAATCATCACAGATAAGCGTACCCGCCTGTCAACCGACAGTGCCGACAGGCTTACACTCATCAAGATGAACAAAGCCTGGATTTCCCCAGACTTCTCTTCTCCACCAGCGGACAGCAGCGATACCTAAACAATACGTAGGCTGCACCCGCGGATGGAAGCATCGTTCTCTATCCCCATCAAAAACGGGGACCTTTTTGATTCATCAATCTGTGTATAATATTCCTCCTCCTCCTGCTCCTCCTCCTGAAACCTCACATAATAACGCCGAACGGGAAATTTTTCTTAGGCCCACAAGGCTCAGTCATATAATTTTTCTAAACAATTTTTATATGTTTCAATGCTCATTAAAGCGTTGAAACTTGCACCTGAACCAATTTTTATTTTAACTGGGCTGCCTCCAGGCCTAGTTACCAATTAAGCCACATTAACCAAAGCGATTAATGGGTTTCACCTGCCCTCTTGGTTGGGCATGGGCAATTTTTCTCAGGTACATTAGTACTGTTGGTACACCAATTTTTGGGGGCCCTCGCCTACAGTGTAATCCAATTAATTTTTTTGCCCACCTGCATTACAGCTGACGTAACATCAGCTGTGTTGGGCACTGCAATGGGATATATTTATGTACCGCCGGTGGGTTCCAGGGAGCCACCCATGCCGTGGGTCCACAGGGAGTTGTAACTGCATGTGTCCACTTCTAAAGAACCCCAGTCTGACTGGGGCATGCAGTGTGGGCCGAAGCCCACCTGCATTAAACATGACATTCTTACCTCAGCTGTGATGGGCAATGCAATGGGATATATTTATGTACTGCCGGTGGCTTCCTGGCACCCACCCATGCTGTGGGTCCACAGGGAGTTGTAACTGCATGTGTCCACTTCTAAAGAACTCCGGTCTGACTGGGGCATGCAGTGTGGGCCGAAGCCCACCTGCATTAAACATGACATTATTACCTCAGCTGTGATGGGCAATGCAATGGGATATATTTATGTACAGCCGGTGGGTTCCAGGGAGCCACCCATGCTGTGGGTGCACACGGAATTCCCATTGCGGAGTTGTACCTGGCTGTGACTATTTATAAAAAACCGCGGTCTGACTGGGGCATGCAGGCACCTTGACAGAATGAATAGTGTGTGGCACATAGGTTCCCCATTGCTATGCCCATGTGTGCAGCTCCAGATGGAGGTGGCACAGGATTGGATTTCGCATTGCTTCTGTACAGCATTGTGGACTATCGCCCCGCCCCTTTTAAAGAGGGTCGCTGCCTAGCCGTGCCAACCCTCTGCAGTGTGTGCCTGCTTTTCCTCTGGCAGACGCACTTATAAATAGACATGAGGGTGGAGTGGCATGAGGGCAGCTGAAGGCTGGGCAGGGACAGTCTGGTGTGCGCTGTGGACACTGGGTCGTGGGGGGGGGGGTTGGGCAGCATGTAACCCAGGAGAAGTGGCAGCGGAGTGTCATGCAGGCAGTGATTGTGCTTTGTTGGAGGTAGTGTGGTGCTTAGCTAAGGTATGCATTGCTAATGAGGGCTTTTCAGAAGTAAAAGTTGTTGGGAGGGGGGGGCACTCTTGCCGCTATTGTGGCTTAATAGTGGGACCTGGGAACTTGAGATGCAGCCCAACATGTAGCCCCTCGCCTGCCCTATCCGTTGCTGTGTCGTTTCCATCACTTTCTTGAATTGCCCAGATTTTCACAAATGAAAACCTTAGCGAGCATCGGCTAAATATAAAAATGCTCGGGTCGCCAATTGACTTCAATGGGGTTCGTTATTCGAAACGAGCCCTCGAGCATCGCGAAAAGTTCGTCTCGAGTAACGAGCACCCGAGCATTTTGGTGCTCACTCATCTCTAGGTACAAAGTATCAGCTTGCATTACAATGATATTACAGTGGAATCTTATAGATCATATTTACTGATTAGTTGTAACACATGTATGGCCATAATATATACCTGTATACAACCTCTTTTAATTGCCGTATCTATTTAATTGCTGAGATATATTCACAGTTGTAGCCACTTTATTTCCTTTTTATAGTTACTTTATTTTAAACACTATTTAGAGATCATTAGAGTATGTTTTATGTTACTATAGTCATAAACAGTATAGAAAGAGAATGCCCCCCCCCCAGCGAAAAACAAAATCACAACAAAAGTAATGTTATTTATAAAATACTAGCTTACCTGTTGCACATTGCTGCGAAGACAGACATTCATGCATTCGTTTTTATATATATACTAGCTGATATACCCGGCTGCGCCCGAGTTAATTTGGTACTGGTGTTTATCTGGTGTTCACACGGAAAATCTTATGAAGTCGTGGTTACTTTAGAGATACTGAGGAAAAACATATATTCAGCATTTTGCATGGTTCTCTGCGTTACCCAGGAAACACCACGTGGAGGCAACCATGCGACGTTTCCTTCATATAAAATGACATCAGGAAGTGAGAGAATTAGTTTACGGACATAAAATTTGGACACTAATTCTTTTGTGCTTAGAATTGAATAATCGAGTTGGGACCCATTAACTTTTCATATTTATGACACAATCAATGCCCGTGCCAAATTTCATGTTTCTATGACATTGGGAAGTGAGAGATTTAGATTATGAACGTAAAATTTGGACGCCAATTCTTTTGCGCATTGAATTGAATAATGGAGTTGGGACCCATTAGCTTTTCCTATTTATGACATAATCAATGCTCGTGCCAAATTTGCCGTTTCTTTGACACCGGAAAGTGAAAAAACTTACATTCCGCACGTAAAATTTGGACGCTAATACTTTTGCGCATAGAATTGAATAATGGAGTTGGGACCCATTAGCTTTTCCTATTTATGACATAATGAATGCTCGTGCCAAATTTCCCGTTTCTATGACACCGGAAAGTGAAAAAATTACATGCCGCACGTAAAATTTCGATGCCAATTCTTTTGCACTATAATTGAATAATCGAGTTGGGACCTATGAACTTTTCCTATTTATGACATAATCAATGCTCGTGCCAAATTTCACGTTTCTATGACACTGGAAAGTGAGAAAATTACATTCCGCACGTAAAATTTGGACGCTAATTCTTTTGCGCATAGAATTGAATAATGGAGTTGGGACCCATTAGCTTTTCCTATTTATGACATAATCAATGCTCGTGCCAAATTTCCCGTTTCTATGACACCGGAAAGTGAGAAAATTACATTCCGCACGTAAAATTTGGACGCTAATACTTTTGCGCATAGAATTGACTAATGGAGTTGGGACCCATTAGCTTTTCCTATTTATGACATAATGAATGCTCGTGCCAAATTTCCCGTTTCTATGACACCGGAAAGTGAAGAAATTACATTCTGCACGTAAAATTTCAACGCCAATTCTTTTGCGCTAGAATCAAATAATCGAGTTGGGACCCATTCGCTTTTCCTATTTATGACATAATCAATGCTCGTGCCAAATTTCCCATTTCTATGACACCGGAAAGTGAAAAAAAATTACATTCCGCACGTAAAATTTGGACGCTAATTCTTTTGTGCATAGAATTGAATAATGGAGTTGGGACCCATTACCTTTTCCTATTTATGACATAATCAATGCTCCTGCCAAATTTCCCGTTTCTATGACACCGGAAAGTGAAAAAAATTACATTCCGCACGTAAAATTTGGACGCTAATTCTTTTGTGCATAAAATTGAATAATGGAGTTGGGACCCATTAGCTTTTCCTATTTATGACATAATCAATGCTCATGCCAAATTTCACGTTTCTATGACACCGGAAAGTGAGAAAATTACATTCCGCACGTAAAATTTGGACGCTAATTCTTTTGCGCATAGAATTGAATAATGGAGTTGGGACCCATTAGCTTTTCCTATTTATGACATAATCAATGCTCATGCCAAATTTCCCGTTTCTATGACACCGGAAAGTGAGAAAATTACATTCCGTACGTAAAATTTGGAGGCTAATTCTTTTGCGCATAGAATTGAATAATGGAGTTGGGACCCATTATATTTTCCCATTTATGACATAATCAATGCTCGTGCCAAATTTCCCGTTTCTATGACACCGGAAAGTGAGAAAATTACATTCCGCACGTAAAATTTGGTTGCAAATTCTTTTGCGCATAGAATTGGATAATGGAGTTGGGACCCATTAGCTTTTCCTATTTATGACATAATGAATGCTCGTGCCAAATTTCCCGTTTCTATGAGACCGGAAAGTGAAAAAATTACATTCTGCATGTAAAATTTTGATGCCAATTCTTTTGCGCATAGAATTGAATAATCGAGTTGGGAGCTATGAACTTTTCCTATTTATGACATAATCAATGCTCGTGCCAAATTTCACGTTTCTATGACACCGGAAAGTGAGAAAATTAGATTCCGTACGTAAAATTTGAACGCTAATTCTTTTGCGCATAGAATTGAATAATCGAGTTGGGACCCATTGCTTTTTCATATTTATGACACAATGAATGCTCGTGCCAAATTTCATGTTTCTATGACTTTGGGAAGTGAGAGATTTAGATTATGTACGTAAAATTTGGATGCTAATTCTTTTGCGCATAGAATTGAATAATCGAGTTGGGACCCATTAGCTTTTCCTATTTATGACAGAATCAATGCTCGTGCCAAATGTCCCGTTTCTATGACACCGGAAAGTGAGAAAATTACATTCCGCAATTAAAATTTGGACGCTAATTATTTTGAACATAGAATTGAATAATGGAGTTGGGACCCATTAGCTTTTCCTATTTATGACATAATCAATGCTCGTGCCAAATTTCACGTTTCCATGACACCGGAAAGTGAGAAAATTAGATTCCGTACGTAAAATTTGGACGCTAATTCTTTTGCGCATAGAATTGAATAATGGAGTTGGGACCCATTCGCTTTTCCTATTTATGACATAATTATTGCTCGTGCCAAATTTCACGTTTCTATGACACCAGAAAGTGAGAAAATAACATTCCGTACGTAAAATTTGGACGCTAATTCTTTTGCGCATAGAATTGAACAATCGAGTTGGGACCAATTAGCTTTTCCTATTTATGACATAATCAATGCTCGTGCCAAATTTCACGTTTTTATGACACCGGAAAGTGAGAAAAATACATTCCACACGTAAAATTTGGACGCTAATTCTTTTGCGCATAGAATTTAATAATTGAGTTGGGACCCATTAGCTTTTCCTATTTATGACATAATCAATGCACGTGCCAAATTTCACGTTTCTATGACATTGAGAAGTGAGAGATTTAGATTATGTACGTTAAATTTCGACGCCAATTCTTTTGCGCTAGAATTGAATAATCGAGTTGGGACCCAATTACTTTTCCTATTTTGAAGATAATCTATGCTTCTGCCAAATTTCATGTTTCTACGACATCGGGAAGTTGGAGAACTTTTGGCGAGTCAGTGAGTGAGTGAGTGAGTGAGTCAGTGAGGGCTTTCAGCTTTATGTATATAGATTCAATGCTCGTGCCAAATTTCAAGTTTCTATGACATTGGGAAGTGAGAAAATTAGATTCTGTACGTAAAATTTGGACGCTAATTCTATTGCGCTTAGAATTGAATAATCGAGTTGGGACCCATTAGCTTTTCCTATTTTTGACATAATCAATGCTTGTGCCAAATTTCAAGTTTCTATGACATTGGGAAGTGAGAAAATTAGATTCCGTACGAAAAATTTGGACACTAATTCTTTGGCGCATAGAATTGAATAATCGAGTTGGGACCCTTGAACTTTTCCTATTTATGACATAATCAATGCTCGTGCCAAATTTCAAGTTTCTATGACATTGGGAAGTGAGAAAATTAGATTCCGTACGTAAATTTGGACCCTAATTCTTTGGCGCTTAGAATTAAATAATCGAATTGTGACCCATTAACTTTTCCTATTTATGACATAATCAATGCTCGTGCCAAATTTCAAGTTTCTCTGACATTGGAAAGTGAGAGAATTAGATTCCGTACGTACAATTTCAACGCTAGTTCTTTTGCGCATAGAATTGAATAATCGAGTTGGGACCCATTACCTTTTCCTATTTATGACATAATCAATGCTCTTGCCAAATTTCATGTTTCTACGCTTTCGGGAAGTGAGAGAATTAGTGGCAATGATGGAAAACGAACGATCTACGTGGGGGGGGGGGGGGGCGTAACTGTCGACGACGCTCGCACGAGCGCCATTTATCATAGCATAGTTGTACTATGCCTATAATCTTCCCAGGAGTGTACTCAACAACTTCCCAAAGTCTCATGGCGATTGGATGAATGGTGTAGTAGCGCATAAAGGACAAACAGACAGACACACACACACAGACAGACATACATTCAATTTTATATATATATAGAAAAGGGGTGACATTTGAACCGAGGCTGTAACTGAGGCGGGCTAAGCTCAGCACTACTTGCCTGCCAACACATTCTCTTGCTGTGATGACAGAATGAACGATAGGAAGCTACTAGAGATGAGCGAACGTACTCGGTAAGGGCGATTTCGCAATCAAGCACCGCGATTTTCGAGTACTTCACTACTCGGGTGAAAAGTACTCGGGTGCGCTGTGGGTGAGCGGGGGGTTGCAGCGGGGAGTGGGGGGGAGAGGGAGAGAGAGAGAGCTCCCCCCTGTTCCCCGCTACTACCCCCCACTCCCCTCTGCAACCCCCCGCTCACCCCCGGCGCACCCGAGTACTTTTCACCCGAGTAGTGAAGTACTCGAAAATCGCGGTGCTCGATTGCGAAATCGCCCTTACCAAGTACGTTCGCTCATCTCTAGAAGCTACGCATTAGTGCTGTCTTCTGATACATTGTCAATAAAGACTGGACCTACTGGATCTCACAACTTGTCACATTGTAGACCGTGGGGTGATTTACACAATTACTGTGATATTATCAGAAATGTCTTTTAGCTTTTACAAAATTAGTTATTAAAATAAAAAGTGATGCTGAAAATATACAATTCACTAAACACAAGCTTTCCTAAATTGGCTTGTACCATAGAATAATAGATAATATCTTTAGACATCTCCATGAATGATGCTCTGATCTATTATTTCTGCAACCCCATTTTCAGGATTATACATTATTTATGCTTAATACAGCATATACTTACACAGGTTGTCATACACAGGATGACTGATCAGGGGGGACCCCATCTTTGACAGCCCATTGATCACTAGAATAGGGTTTGCGAGCCCCCTGACTTTGAATGGAGCAGAGGTCATGCTTGCCCCTTGCTGTTCCATTCAAAGTTTATGGGGTCACAGAAACAACTGAGTACAGCTGCTTTAGTGATCTATGAGGGTCCCAGTAGTGGGACCCTCAGAGATCAGACATTTGTCATCTGTTCTGTGGGATACTTCTGGTATTGTTAGCAGATCAGTACTTCAGTTTAAAGGGGTTGTCTCGCGGCAGCAAGTGGGGTTAAGCACTTCTGTATGGCCATATTAATGCACTTTGTAATATACATCATGCATTAAATATGAGCCATACAGAAGTTATTCACTTACCTTCCCTGCGCTGGCGTCCCCGTCTCCATGGCTCCGTCTAACTTCAGCATCTAATCGCCCGATTAGACGCGCTTGCGCAGAAGGGTCTTCTGCCTTCGGCTCGGCTCGGCAGCAGCGGTGTTCTGGCTCCGCCCCCTTATATGCGTCATCGCGTAGCTCCGCCCCATCACGTGTGCCGATTCCAGCCAATCAGGAGGCTGGAATCGGCACACGTCATGGGGCGGAGCTATGCGATGACGCGTGCAAGTGGGCGGGGCCAGAATGCCGCTGCTGCCGAGCCGAAGGCAGAAGACCCTTCTGCGCAGGCGCGTCTAATCGGGCGATTAGACGCTGAAGTTAGACGGAGCCATGGAGACGGGGACGCCAGCGCAGGGAAGGTAAGTGAATAACTTCTGTATGGCTCATATTTAATGCACGATGTATATTACAAAGTGCATTAATATGGCCATACAGAAGTACTTAACCCCACTTGATTTCGCGAGACAACCCCTTTAAATACATGATTTCAAAATAATTCTCCCCATTTAAATCATGCCAAGGTCAAGTAGCTTTCATGTACGGTGGTACTCTGATTAAGCTTCTGTGGTAGGACCATAAACTGGCAGTCCTCCAGTGTGGCTCTGTTAGATCAGTTGTGCACAGGACGGTGGGCTATAATCCCCCCAGTGATGTGAAATACTGATCTCCAAGTGTAGGAAACATTTGCTTGCAGTTATTGTTGCGATAGATTCAACAAACAGCTATGGAGATTAAAAGAGAATTATTTTTTGAATGATTTACCGTTATGTCAAAAAGTAAGTACCACAACTGTAAACTTATTTGCAATCTGTAGCGAAGGAAGCATGCTCTCCGGAGCGATGGCTGAGGAGTAATACTTCAAAACCTGCCAGTTTGACAAATGATTATGAGCTTTGCAAGTGCCTGAAGACCACTTTTTGCTCTTCAGTTATACCTCAATAGTTTGAAAAAGTTGTAATTTGTTTTAGCAACCCCCCCACCCCCCCACCCCCAAAAAAACCCCCAAAAAACAAAAACCAAAGCAATGTCGTTCTTGCTGCTCGTATAAACAAAGTGGCTTGGAAAGTTTTGTGTAAAATAATTTGACTGGCGGGAATGTCGATCATCTTGGGGTGGAGTGGCCGTCGCTGCAGCTGGACCTGTCCTATCTTTGCTGTGTACTTTCCATACACTCCTATGGGAGCTGGTAAGCACGCTCCACACACCTCAGATCGTGTGAGCGGGCTATTTCGAAGTAGTTAGATTTAGCCCTTTCCAGCGATCCTTAGAGCAGTGTAGCCACGAGTTATACAGACAGCGCTTGTGTGAAAGGGCCCTTAGCCTGATTATTTCTAAACACTTGCTGTTGGGGCCGGTGGAGCTGGGAATTTCCTGATTTAGTTCAGATTGAATAAGAGATGTTCTAATTAACACAAGAGCTAGCATTTGCCTACTAAAGACGTATTTAAGGATGACCGTAGTAGAGCTGTTGAATTTCCTGTGGTGGGTTTATTCCTTGTGAGTACATTATGACATAAGTGCTGCGAGACAGAAGTGTGAAGTTCAAAGACTGCAAAAGTTCGAAAACAGCAGGAATTTACTTGGAACACTTGTCTTATACTGATGGACTAGTGCAGTGCAATGCTTGTTCATCTGCTGTCTTCTGTATTACCCATCCAATCTTGGGATGCTGTCTGGTATGTATGTGATTGGTTTATATGGTAACCTTTCTAAGCTGCAGTCTTTGGTTTGTACTCTTCAGTCTGGAGTTATAAGGCTATCCCAGGCAATCAGTGTTGTCATATAGACCTGTAATCAGCCAGCTCTCCCTCAAAGACCCCAGAGGAGAAGGGAGATAACTGTTGTTTCTGGGAGAATGTGAGTTGTGGAACATAAATCTGTTAACTTCGGGCTATCCTTATGTAATTCCTATGGAATTATTTTTGAACTACTGAGAGGTTGTTCTGGATGAGGTCTCAAGTGTTAACAGGCAGCCCAACACAGTTGATGGAATAACCAAGAAGGGAAGACATGTTTTGTAGGGGATTCAATCATTAGAGAGGTTGATTTAGGACAGAATTTGGATGTGCTGATTGAGGTGAAATGTTTTCCAGGTGCCACAGTCAGTTGGGATAAGAGTCGCTTTATGAATATTGTCTAGGCTGCAAGTAGTGATAGTGAAGTTGATCTTGCGCTGCATCTTGGAACCAATGATTTGTCTATAAATAAATGTTGTTTCCACGCAAAAAGAATTCCAGAATTTTAACCAGTAGGTTTGGAAGATAAGAGGTTGAGTGGCATCTTCAGAGGTTCTGCCAGTCTTTAATCAGATGACTGAGGCACGTCATATCTCAGAGTTTATTGCATGGCTTCAATGGTGTACAAATGAAAGGTTTTGGATTTGTTAGTCATAATGTTGGTAGGTGGTCCAAGAAGGAGTCGTTCAAAAGGCCTAGTATACATCCTTCACATAAAGGTAGAGAATTGCTTGGTGAAGAATTCAGAAATGTTTTTGACAGATTAAGAGGACAGAAATGTTATTCATGGGGATCAATTCTGCCCCCTGCGATTTAGGATGAAGTGGTATATTGGTAACTCTGAAAACATGGTGCTTCATGTTGGAGATGGAAATGATATACAGTGCATACTAAGAATAAAATAGAGCCAGAGAGGTTGCACGTGAGTGCAAAAAATGCATCAGCGCTGCTTACAGGGGTCTGTAATTGCACAAAGAATCCACCGAGTAGTAATAACAAAAAAGGATTCTTTATTAGGACGCACACGTCCTTCAGTGCAACGCGTTTCGTCTAAGCAGACTTTGTCAAGCACACAAAAAGCATAGTATCAAAATACTATGCTTTTTGTGTGCTTGACAAAGTCTGTTTAGACGAAACGCGTTGCACTGAAGGACGTGTGCGTCCTAATGTGAGGGTATATATATATATTGCCATATGTGTTTTTTATGCTTTTATACCTGTATGCAAGTTTTATTCAATTCCAAATGAGAAAAAACTTTAATACTTCGCCTTACATCAGATATCCCAAGGCTGAGAGAGATGTTCTAAGAAATTCAGAGAAGATACGGAACCAGACAAGGCCGCATGTACTTGGCCGATTTCCCAGAAGCGCTGGAACAAGATATCAAGATGTTCAAATGTACATGACTGTTATATGATTTTCACTGTCTCAGTCCGCAAATCCGGATTGCCCATATATGGTTATGAGCCCATCACCCCCTAGTGGTGAGAGGGCAGAGGGTATAAGATCTCATGTAATCTGTAATAAAGTGCGCAGTTTTTTCTCCCGTGTGAGGAGCTAGACCAGACTCCTGTGTGTGGTGTCTCTTCTTACGGCCGGCAACGGGGCAAGTGGGGTGGGCCGGATTGGTGTTGCACTTAGAATTTTAACCCTCATAAATGGCGCCCAACGTGGGGCGGTAAAATCGGAGCTTACAGCGCAATTCACCCGGATCCACGCTACTGAGAAACCGTCCTGCTGCAAACCGAGCCTGATCAACTCACAAGAACTCCAGGTAAGACAAACATATATTTATGTTGTGTTTTACGCTGAGAGTCTTGCAGCAGGACTGACTATCTGTGGTTTGTGACCGGACGGGTTGGGTTAAGAGTTCTACACGGTAACTCGTGTGGGCTCCGGGTTTGCCGTCATGGACCACTGACCGTGATATGCGCACCAATGGCTCACCCAGAAACTAGTCTGTAGTTTATTTGTACTTTGAAGTCCGTAGCGTTTTAGCGATAGTGGAGATTGTTTGATTGTTTGTTGTATCTGCAGAATTTTTTTTTCTCTTACTTTTCATTTGATCTCACAAGAGAAGGGACCCTCAGGTTAGTTTAGTTAGTTGTTAATGGTTTAGCAGAGAGGGATGCATTTTGTGAGATGTCTCATAGAAAGAAGGGACTCTCGGTCGGTTTGCCTTATATATGGGGCTAGCGATTTGATTTCAGAGAGATGCATTTTTATGGGACTGGTTCCATAAGGAGAAGGGACCCTCGGTTGTCTGCCGGTATATAAGGGGCTGACAATTTGAGAATTAAGAGGGATGCATTCTATGGAGCGTGTTATTATTATTATTTGTTGTTGTTGTAATATGCGTAAGATCTTATTAAAGAAGATAGAGCCCCTCAAGGGCTGCCGCCGTGTGGATGAATCTGTAGAATGTAAGAAAACTCTAATGAAAATGTGTGACACCGACCCTACGGCAGATTACAAAATGGTGTCTGGGAGGAGGTCTTTAGGACCGAGAGGTGCCTTGGAAGACCAAGGTTTGCTAGGAGCAGAGAGAGAGACAGTCAGAGTAAGTTGTATGTACACATTATTTGTTTAAGAAAGTATCCGTAAGTGAAATGTTGAAAAGTACAGTAAGTGATCAAGAGGGCGTCAGGAGAGTGTCTATTAAAGGTTATATTGGCAGTTAGGTAGGGGAGAAAAGTGATGAAGTAACAAGCAAGTCGATAAAGAATGTTACAATGCATGTGATTGGTTGGCAAAGAAAGAAAAAAAAGTGTATAATAGAAGATAGATAATAGATAATATGTATAATCCATACTAGGTGGATATATATGTGTATATATATATATATATATATATATACTGTATGTGCAAATAGTTAACAGCTTGCTCTTAGGGGAGAAGAGGTTGTTGACATATAGCTGCTAACTTGTGTTTAGTCTCCAAGGTCAGGAAGATAACAGTGAGAGAGAAAATTCAATAACAACCTTGGTTAATATCTTGGCTTGCTTGCAATGAATTGAAATGAATTTAATTAGTTATACTGTCTTAGTAGGCAGGGAAATATAGTAATTTCTAATGTATATTCTTACTTATACAGGGGTTGAAAATGAATGTTGCAAGGTCCCAGCATATGTGTTAATTATGATTTCAAAATGTTTTTCAATAGTTTAAGCTAAAACAAATCAGTTTGTGTTTCATAGTCGCGGAGAGATAAGAGATTTGTTTTGAAAAAGTGGGGGCTTTCAGAATTCACTCCAAAGTCAGGGTCACAGAAACTAAATACTTCAGCGTTTAATACAGCATATAATAGCTTCAGTAGATAAGAAATATAGAATATTTCAGTCACTCAGCAAACTTTTTCACATAATTTGTCAAAGATAGCGTTCATTCACAATCTCATCTCAATAGAATAATGTACTTTATAAAATAATAGCACTCACCTCGGTGTTTTTCAGCTGATGATGTATGTTTGTCAAACTTTTTTTTTGTCCGTGCATCTGCATGGACTGGTACATCTCCAAGGGGGGCGACGGAGCAGACTTGAGCGCATGGATGGATGAGAGTTAGTGACCCGTGTTTGGGCTGTGGTGGAATGTGTGATGCAGATAATTGACTGGGGGTAAAAGTCCTACCCCATGCATGGGACTTTGCTTGGTTGAGATGTGGACGTGTGGACGGTTAAGCTGAAATTAAGTTGAGAAGACGGACGCAATGTGCCAATATCGAAGGGGTGGAGCTAGATGATGTAATAGTACGTAATAATGTTTCATCCCTCCTGCACAAGGGAGGGGGGAGAATTTTGAGCAGCTAGTTTTTTTGTTTTGTTTTTTTTTCTCCTGTCTGAAATTTGATAAAGACTGCAGGCAGGAACAGACTAATAATGAATTCACTTAAAGGGATATCACATTTCAAATATTAGTAGATGTTTTGTAGATTATTCTTCCCCGTTGTAACTCATGTTTCTGTTATAGGTGCTAACATCTTACAGGCCTTATCTGCATCCATCAAATCTTTTTACAATGTTGTAATACCTTGAAACCGGGTGCTCTTGTTCCAATTGCGTACCCTGTTTCAAAGGGGGGGAGGAGAAGGCATAGGTGATCAAGGTATTGCAAGTCAGCCATTTTAGGTATTGCAAATCAGCCATTTTTAAATTTTTTGCAAGTCATTTTTAATTTTTTAATTTTTTGCAACAAGGTTCTGATCTTTTTGAAATAGAATATCAGCCTGATTGTCTAGCAGTGATGCAACAAGAAAATTTAAGTTTTAAAAAGTTACTCAAAGCCCTTGTTAATAATGCATATTTTGAGTTGTTTTTTATAGATGGTACCCAGGGTGATTGACGACTCCACACTGGATATACAGTGGTTACACAACAAGATGTCCTAAAAGCAGAATGTCTCCGCATGTCGCAGTACAAGAAGCGGAATTAAAAGCACTCACGGAGGCGTGTGGAGTGGCCACAGGTAAGACGGCAAACATTTACACTGACTCCCGGTATGCATTTGGCATAGCTCATGATTACGGCCCAACATGGAAGGCCAGACAGTTTTTTACCTCAGCAGGACAGCCAATTAAGAATGTTGCAGCGGTGCAGTCTCATGGAGACCCCACTTCTACCTGACAAGGTGGAAAGCTCACACCAATTCCTACACCGGAGAAGCAAGAGGCAATGCCATCACAGGCCACACAGCAAAAGCAGCGGCCCTCAAGCCGTGGAAGAAAGAAGAAAAGAAGAATTTGATAATAACTTTGGACTTTGACTACACTTGGACTTTGATAATAATCTTGGACTTTGATTTGAACTTGGACTTGGATAAAAACATTGAACTTTGATATGCTAAAGACTTTACAGTTAAGAAAAAGACAAATGGACTAAAAAGGGACGGCGTATGGTGAACAGTCAACAGAACTTGCTTACCATAGTCCCTGTGCCCCATGATGGCCCAGCTGACGCACGGAAAGACGCACCTCTCGAAGCAGTAATGATGTCGATGCTTGAACAAGGACGAGTGGCTCCTTGGTTTTCTGTAGCTGCTGCATCATTTGTCCAATTTTGCATGATCTTTGCCGTAAGCAACAGGGCAGAAGTAAATTTGCCACATAACACTTGCCTAGACCACTCTACCCATTTCAGGGATTGCAAATTGGCTACACTCAGCTCCTACTTGTTGGGAAGCATGAATATGTGCTTGTTGTTGTTAATGTTTTTCAGGTTGGAGACCTACTCTGTTACCAAAGTAAATAAGCAGGTAACCGCACAGAAGCTCATGAATGAGGTAATCCGCAGATATGGGGTACCGGAAGTGATTGAGTCAAACAAAGGTACACACTTCACAGGTGAAATAATGCAACACATTATGTCTGATTTGGGTATTTTCCAGGCTTTTCACACACCCTACCATCCGCGGAGTAGGGGGAAAGTAGATACAAAAGACAATGGAGGAAAATGGTAAAATTTTGAATTGAGTGTTTTCCATTAGTTTTTCTTTTTTCCAGGAGGATACATGCCACAGTATCAGAGTTTGGGAAATGATTTTCTTGTTAATGTTGTCATAGGTCTCTCTAAGGAATTGTTAGTAATGCATTCTGCAGTCTCTGCTTTTATCTCAGGTCCGACAGATGAGTGTCACAATCTAAAACCAGGTGACAGGGTCTATGTGAAAAAGTTTGAGAGACAAACCCTGTTTAAAGGTCCTTACCAGATGTTGTTCACCATCCCAACTGCAGTAAAGCTCGAAGGAAAACCCACTTGGATCCACACTTCGCACTGAAAAAACTAATGATCCTGCATATCCTTTAAATGCTATAATGTGGTACAATTCCTCTAACACACACCTTTGACTACTGTACACTAGCCCCTGTTTCAGAACAAATTAATACAATGAAATGTGCAATAAGAGTACACTGAGGATGAGAATCCAACACCGCATCGTGCTAAGAGAGAAGTTAACGTTCAAGATGGTAACTTTGACCCACATGTATCAATAGGAGTGCCAAGGGGGGTGCCAGATTAATTTAATTCTAGAGATCAGGTTAAAGCAGGTTTTGAGTCCTTATTTGCTTTTGTCACTGTTAATAATAATGTAGATTGGATGAATTATTATTATTACAATCAGCAGAGGTTTGTAAACTACACCAGAGATGCTTCGCAAGGGTTAGCTGACCAGTTAGGGCCTACTGCATCCATGGCGTTCCAAAATAGAGTAGCCCTGGATATGATTTTCGCAGAAAGAGGTTGGGTATGTAATTTTCTGTATGTGTATTATCCCTTTGATCAAAAAGAGTATGAGTAAGGGACTGGATAATGTGACCAAAATTTCCCTTGTTTGAAAAAAGATGAAGAGCCAGTTCCGATAATGCCAATCACGTATGTTACCAGACGAATGGAGAGATGTACTAGTACTGTGTCTGCCTCAGTCTCATAAGATGGACTGTCAGTGGACTTCCCATTTGCCTAGGGAAAGTGCAGAAGACCTTAGGTTCCGGCGAGGGCACACCCTGTGGGGTGTTAACTTGTACAGATAGAGGGTATGGAGGCCCGGAAATAAGCCCAGGGAATCCATGGCCTCCTTCTGAGGTGAGGTAGGGATCCCTTCCCTTTTAGGAGTAGGGACTTACGGGCAGTGGAGAAACCCTGACGCAAGGGAGAGACGACCGAGGAAAAGTGCAAGGTCTGATGCTTGATCTCCATATTAAGTTTTTTAGGGGGGTTTGTGAGGGTATATATATATATTGCCATATGTGTTTTTTATGCTTTTATACCTGTATGCAAGTTTTATTCAATTCCAAATGAGAAAAAACTTTAATACTTCGCCTTACATCAGATATCCCAAGGCTGAGAGAGATGTTCTAAGAAATTCAGAGAAGATACGGAACCAGACAAGGCCGCATGTACTTGGCCGATTTCCCAGAAGCGCTGGAACAAGATATCAAGATGTTCAAATGTACATGACTGTTATATGATTTTCACTGTCTCAGTCCGCAAATCCGGATTGCCCATATATGGTTATGAGCCCATCACCCCCTAGTGGTGAGAGGGCAGAGGGTATAAGATCTCATGTAATCTGTAATAAAGTGCGCAGTTTTTTCTCCCGTGTGAGGAGCTAGACCAGACTCCTGTGTGTGGTGTCTCTTCTTACGGCCGGCAACGGGGCAAGTGGGGTGGGCCGGATTGGTGTTGCACTTAGAATTTTAACCCTCATACTAATAAAGAATCCTTTTTTGTTATTACTACTCGGTGGATTCTTTGTGCGATTACAGACCCCTGTAAGCAGCGCTGATGCATTTTTTGCACTCACGTGCAACCTCTCTGGCTCATCCGTAGTGGGTACTATTTGCCAATAGCACCCACCATCATCAGCAGCTCTCCAGACCCAGCCCCCCTGGATTGGCGCAATGAATCCCCACCACCTATTTATATATACACCTGCGTATATATATATATGACTACAGGCTTGCTTGGATGTGGAGGTGATAGTGGGGCCAGTCCAGTCCTCACTTATCACCGGGTAAGTCGCATATATTCACCGGTTTACCCACCCTTATTATTGTGTATTGGTTTTCGGCTGGAGCGCCCTCCTGATCATTATTTTCTTCAAAGAATAAAATAGAAGTGATGTTGTCCATAGAATGTTTTCTAATGCCCGTAGCTTAGGAAACAAGCTCTCTGAGCTAATATATATTATATCCAGGGATAACTTAGATCTGGTTGCCATAACAGAAAAATGGTTCAAGAATTGTACTGACTAGGAAATAGCCATACCTGGATACATGTTTTATAGGAAATAGTCGTACCTGGATACATGTTGTATAGGAAATAGCCGTACCTGGATACATGTTGTATAGGAAATAGTCATACCTGGCTACATGTTTTATAGGAAATAGTCATACCTGGATACATGTTGTATAGGAAATAGCCGTACCTGGATACATGTTGTATAGGTAATAGCCGTACCTGGATACATGTTGTATAGGAAATAGCTATACCTGGATACATGTTTCATAGAAAATAGTTGTACCTGGATACATGTTGTATAGGAAATAGCCATACCTGAATATATGTTGTATAGGAAATAGCCATACCTGGATACATGTTGTATAGGAAATAGTCATATCTGGATACATGTTGTATAGGTAATAGCCATATCTGAATACATGTTTCATAGGAAATAGTTGTACCTGGATACATGTTGTATAGGTAATAGCCATATCTGGATACATGTTGTATAGGAAATAGCCGTACCTGGATACATGTTGTATAGGTAATAGCCATATCTGTATATATGTCGTATAGGAAATAGCCATACCTAGATACATATTGTATAGGAAATAGTCATACCTGAATACATTTTGTATAGGTAATAGCCATATCTGGATACATGTTTCATAGGAAATAGTTGTACCTGGATACATGTTGTATAGGAAATAGCCGTATCTGGATACATGTTGTATATGAAATAGTTGTACCTGGATACATGTTCTATAGGAAACATTTGTACCTGGATACATGTTGTATAGGAAATAGCTGTACCTGGATACATGTTGTATAGGAAATAGCCGTACCTGGATACATGTTGTATAGGAAATAGCTGTACCTGGATACATGCCGTATAGGAAAGAGTCATACCTGGATACATGTTGTATAGGAAATAGCCGTACCTGGATACATGTTGTATAGGAAATAGCCGTACCTGGATACATGTTGTATAGGAAATAGCTATACCTGGATACATGTTTCATAGAAAATAGTTGTACCTGGATACATGTTGTATAGGAAATAGCCATACCTGAATATATGTTGTATAGGAAATAGCCATACCTGGATACATGTTGTATAGGAAATAGTCATATCTGGATACATGTTGTATAGGTAATAGCCATATCTGAATACATGTTTCATAGGAAATAGTTGTACCTGGATACATGTTGTATAGGTAATAGCCATATCTGGATACATGTTGTATAGGAAATAGCCGTACCTGGATACATGTTGTGTAGGTAATAGCCATATCTGTATATATGTCGTATAGGAAATAGCCGTACCTGGATACATGTTGTATAGGTAATAGCCGTACCTGGATACATGTTGTATAGGAAATAGCCGTACCTGGATACATGTTTCATAGGAAATAGTTGTACCTGGATACATGTTGTATAGGAAATAGCCGTATCTGGATACATGTTGTATATGAAATAGTTGTACCTGGATACATGTTCAATAGGAAACATTTGTACCTGGATACATGTTGTATAGGAAATAGCTGTACCTGGATACATGTTGTACAGGTAACAGCCATATCTGGATACATGTTTTATAGGAAGTAGTTGTACCTGGATACATGTTGTACAGGTAATAGCCATATCTGGATACATGTTTTATAGGAAATAGTCGTACCTGGATACATGTTGTACAGGTAATAGCCATATCTGGATACATGTTTTATAGGAAATAGTTGTACCTGGATACATGTTATATAGGTAATAGCTATACCTGGATACATGTTGTATAGGAAATAGTCATACCTGGATACATGTTCTATAGGTAATAGCCATATCTGGATATATGTGGTATAGGAAATAGCCATACGGGGATACGTCGTATAGGTAATAGCTGTACCTGGATACATGTTGTATAGGAAATACAAAGTAGAAAGAAGTGGTGGTGGAGTAGCTGTTTATGTCTAGGAAAGTCTTGGAGGTGGTTCAAAATACGCAAAAGGACAAAAAGAATCTCTGTATTTACATGAAAACTCAAAAGGGAACTGTAATTAAATCTGGTGTCATATATAGGCCTGTGGGGAAAACTGGGGATTACGATAAACTGTTGGTTGATGAAATGATTGAAATGCCAATAAAGGCAGATATTGTAATGATGTCCACATATTTTAACCTCATTGTATATGCATCTCTTCATTTTTGTAACTTCTTTGCTCTGAAATAGCCCCAATCATTGATGTCTTGATGATTAAGTTTCTCCTCATTATATATGCTTTTTCAGATCTGTAGCAGTTCTTTCACAGTGCAGAAGCATTGCTTATGCAGACCTTCCGTTGAGTGATTTTCCTGTTTTGTAAGCTAGACTGCACCTGTAACATGCAGGATTGAGTTAAAAATGACAAGCAGACAAGCACAAGGCACATTATCTTGACAAACTCAACCTATGAAAATTAGCTAGTGTCTGAATTATTGAAATAACAAGGAATATTTCACTCAGTTCTGCAGAAATGGGCCTAATTGTCTACTTCAGCCAACCCCTTTTAGCCTTCACCATCAGTCAATTTAATGTACTGTTGTGGACTGCAAATTTCTGAACTCCCATTAAAGAAAAAGTAACATGAGTAGAAGGCACTCTCATTTATTTTAATAACCCGCCAGACAGACATGAAAATGTTAAAATGGGAAGGCTACTGTATGACAAGAACCTGAATTGTCAGCACTACATTACTATACAGTTAAACTACATTCCTTCTGTTATTGTGCCGTTTGTAAATGAATACCTAATTGTAGAAATTCACATTTCCTAAAACCCGTCCCGAGCCACACATGTCCTCTAAATTATTGCAGAGCAATGTCATTTTATAGTGAACTTAAACTTAATTTTTTGTGCTACACTTATGACTTTACTCTCAAACTTCTATCAAGCTAATGCACCGAATTCTTCGTGATATTTTAAAGGCACGGTCTACTCTTCAGGTTCTAAGCTTTAATATGTCAGGACATGTTTAGAAATAGGTCTCCTCTGTAGACCTCATGTGCACAGCAGTATTATATATCTGTTGTACCAAACCCTAATATACTGCATGTAGTCTGATTCGGGCCCTTATATATTTTTTTTATTTTTTTTGTATATTTTTTTCTTTATGTTTTTTTATTTTGGTGAAGGTATTTGTATTCATATTTGGGGGGATTTATTATTTTTCTTTGTCCTCACCTGGGCATCTAATACCTCCCCCTTATCTTATATCTTCCCTACTTTTAATTAGGGAAATATATGGAGAGGCAGGCCAGGTTCCAGTGTGGTTTCGCCCTTTTCGGGGTAGTTATTCCGCTTGTTCATCCGGATATTACATTTTGGGACATTATAGGATGCAGTTAGGGTTTTTTATATAATTTGATTACTAATAAAATTGAAATTTTAAACTAAGGATACGGTGTACTTTTCTGTCATTTCTAAAAACTTTTTGTGGCTATGACTATGTATTTTGACCTGTGGGGGGCATTTATTTCTGATATACTGTGAGCTAATCATGCAGTATATCAGAACCCACCAGTTCCTCTGACATTTGGAACAGACTATATACCTTTACTATGCATTAATAAATCACCCCCAGGATCTGATATAGGAAATCCAAGCATAATAGAAATGCTGTTATTGTATACATGGATACACGTAAAGAGACATGATATGAGAAAAGGCACAGGTGTATGGCCAACAAAAACTGGTATAATGGTGCAAATATACTAGGTTTCGTTGCTCATATACTTGTAGCATTTCACGCCATGGCGGGGCATTTATCTGGTAGGCAGCCCTTTCACAACACCACTCCACATTCTTGTTCTTCATCTCTCATGTTCTCATTACAATATTGTACTCTAGGTAATGTATAATAATAAGACATCCCCTGAAAATAAGGCCTATTGTATTTATATGACGCCCCAAGGTAGAGATTATTATTTGGGGTTCACTATTACTATAGCCACAAAGGGGGAAATATTACTATGTAGACACATAGGGGGTTATTAGTCTTAGGGGCATTATTATATATGCACAAAAAGGGCATATATCAAGGGAATATTATTATTGTGTCGGGACACAAAGGAGAGCACTATTACTGTTGAGGGCATAATTACTTTATATTATTACTTTTTGGGGGACACCAAAGGGATTCTTACTGCATGTGAGTGCAAAAGGGGGTATCCATGACTTTTTGGAGGGGTGCAAAGAAGGGCAGTATTACTGTGGGGCACAAAGGAGGCAATAATGGAGAACATAATGAGGGAATTATTACTGTGTGCACTGATACTTTGCAGGGCACAAAAAGGGTGACTAGTATTCTATGGGACACAGAGGGGCACTATTATTATATAGTGGGCACTGAGAGGAGCATCAGGTGTAGCATCAGGATGGCGTATGTGTGCAAAGACTGTCTAGCACTCATCATATTGGTGTGTTTTTGCTTCACAGTATGGTATCATTGGGATGTTTCCAATACATAGAGTGCATGTAATATATAATTCATAATATTAGTTTTCCGTCTCCATAGGGCCAAGTAAAGATTCTTTATATGCAGGATCCGCCACTAGGGGTACTACACAAGAGGTGTGCTGGTTTGATATTTTAAGGATTCCGCCTCCCTAGACAACCCCTTGAATTGTATTTTATAGTGCAAATTTCAGGTGTGAGGTAGAAGTCAAGCTGTATGGCCCATCAATCATACAGCTTAAAATGTGTGACACCTTCATCTTTGTCTGGAACATCAGGGTATAACGAGATTGCTGCTCATTGTATTCAAACTCAAGTACAGGATGTGGCCAAGGAACTAAGAGAGCAGGTTGCTGAATTAGCCAAAGGTTTTGCAGCAATGTGCCAGGAACTCAAGGAACTCAAACAATGACAAAGGCACAACAAAAAACACAGGTATATGAGACATAAGCAGTACTACGGCCCCAGAAGGAACAACTCTAGAAATTCAGGGAGAAGACCTACTGATCAATTTGGCTCCCAAGGAAAACCAAATTGCAGGCAATGTCAAGAAGTGGCCATATTGAATGAAAATGCCAACAGTTAAATGGAAATCCCCCGAGGGTGAGAACCAACTGTCGGGAAGCTAAGTCCAAACCACTCAGACTGGACTGCGCCATATGGTGGAAGATGCCCCGTGATCCCTATCAATGTTAACGGAGTTACTTTTGCAGCATTGCTAGATACTGACTCACAAGTCACCACCATACAAGTGTCCCACTATGAATGCTACTGGAAGCTTGATCCCCTAAAACAGGTTCCATAGTCCTGGATCAGTGTCATAGTCAGCAATGGACAGACAGTGCTCCACCAGGGATACTGTCAAACAAGCATAAAGGTTGGACACTACTTCCACAGCAGGGTTGATAGTTGTTAATGTACATGATGATGGTGTTCCTCCAGTGGTTTTAGGTAGGAATGTGCTACAGAACTGCTTTGAAAAACTGTTAATTGCTCTGCGGCAGGAACTTAACTCTACTTCATTGCCAGAAAAGAAGCTAATCCAGCGGGCTATTAAATTGTTAAATGAACATCAAAGATTTGCTAACCCAGATGAAGAAATAGGCAAAGCAGGAATGACTGTTGGAAGACCTATATTGCTGCAACCAAATACTGAAACTATGATATGGTGCAGGGCAAGAATGGATCTACGTGGTCAAAATATGAGGCCTTAGTAGAATCGGTACTAGGACAGAATAAAGAAACTTTAACTGCTGCACAGCATCTAGTAACCATGGTGCAGGGAAGAGGACCTATACGTGTGTTAAATGTTAGTGACCAGGTTGTCAGAATATTCCAGTGACAGTCATCAAGCTTTTTTTTCCAGGATGTCATGAACCCCGAGGTCCTAGCTTTACAGCATGCTACACAGTCTGAGGCCTGCTCTGAAAAGACCCCACAGAAGCTATAGTTGGAAGAGATACATGTTGGCTGCTAACATATCACAGCGAAATAGTGAAAAGTAGCTTTGAAAGTTGCAAAAGAGCATTATCAGCCATACAGCAAGCACTGCCTGGACTTCACATAAGTGGATGTCATCCAGCATACCATACCAACTGTACCGTATAATACCCCTATCTCGGTACCCACCAGTGAAGAGAATGATTCAAAAAATGAGACTCAAAAGTCAACTATGATAGTCGCAGTCCCTGTGTTGCACCTCTAGTGCTTGTCAGAAAGAAAGATGGCAGCATCTCCATTTGTGCTGATTACAGGAAACTAACCAACATTACACACAAGGATACATACCCCTCACCCAGAATTGAAGACTTACTCCCAGCACTGAAATTAGCTGCACTCCACATTAGACCTAACCAGTGAATACTGGCAAGTGCCATTGGACCCTGAAGATCGAGAAAAGACAGCTTTCACTACCCCAATGGCTTTATTTTTAATTTGATTGCATATCTTTACAGTTGTGTAATGCCTCAGGAAAATGTTGAGACGGTTTTACTGTACTTAGATGCTGTCCAAGTACTCCGAGACATATGAAGAGCATCTGCAGCACTTGGGAGGAGTGTCTGATGTCCTTAGTCAAGCATGGTCTGAAAGTCAAGCCATCAAAGTGTCATCTAATCAAGCCAAAAGCCCAGTACCTTGGGCATATAGTGAGTGCTGTGAAAGTGTCCTATCAGATACGGATAAAGTGGCCGTGGTCAAGGAAGGGCCAGCGCCTACCGCTGCACAGGAAGCTATAAGATTCCTTGGATTTGTGTAATATTATTGCTGCTTTATAAAGAATTTTGCCCAAATTTCAGCAACCCTACAGAAGTTATTACATTGACAACCAAACAGTAAGATGGTGAAGAAAACGTTTATTGTCTGGACTGAAGCTCATCATGAGTCCTCCCTCACTCAACTCAAGCAGATGCTAACTGAATCCTATTTGTTAGCGTACCCTGACTACAGCAGTCCTTTCCGCTTTTATACTGATGCCAGCAAGAAAAGCCTGGGTACTGTGCTTAGGTGATAGCATTTGCAGGTCGATCTCTTAAACCCGTAGAAAGAAATAATGAAAATTACAGCTCTTTCCAGATGGAATGCCCCGCAATCATGTGGTTTGTTATAGAGAACTTCAAACACTACCTTGCTGCCTCCTCCTTTGTGGCCTTCACTGACAATAACCCACTGTCTCACCTGGACACTGCTAAACTAGGAGCCTTGGAGCAGAGATGGGCATCTCGGTTAGCCAACATTCAATTTACCATCAAATACTGAACAGGAAGAACTAATGGAAATGGAAGTGGATTATCCCAGCTGCCTACTATAGCAGAAAACAGCAGAGATGAAGAAGACTGGAAAGAAGTTGAATTGCTTGCATTCTACCTGCGATTTACTAACCAAAATGCCTTGAGGACGCGGAGAAGCTAGGCCCCAACTGCGCAGAAAGTACACAATCTGCTGATGGACACAGTCCAGTGGACTCATTTCCAAGAAGAAAGTAGAGTGCTAAAGAGCCTAAAAGCCCTTCTTGAATCTGGAAGAGAGATCAGCAAGAACCAACGCAGCATATCTGATCCCACATTGCTCTGGAGAGAAAGAAAGCGGTACTTTTTTGTGTGCACAAATACGTAATGTATCCTAATGTAACGTGGGTGTAAGTGATCTTTGGTCACATAAATACGCACCTGAAATGTGCCTATGCCCATGTGAACTGGCCTTACAGAGTAGCTCCCTGTTGTAGCTCTTGGAGGGTCATCTCTTCGCTTTGGCGCTAGCAGGATATATGAATAGTCAAGTTTACATTTTTCTTTGTGCCAAGCCTAAGCCTTATATAGATAGAAGAGAGTGGTAGCGACCTGATTGTTACATTGTACACTTACAATACTTCGTCACTGATATATTTTTTACATTTGCAGCTTAGCAGTTCATAAAATAATGTTTGCTGACAGTTTGGATGCCACATTTTTCACAGCTTTCATGGTTGCCTCAAATCACTGCTAACAGATCTCATGTGCGCTCCTTGTCAATGAACCATTGGGAAAGCATCAGCCTGCTTAATAGAGGCGATAAAATAAACAGGAATTGATCCTGTTATTACGTGGGTAAATAAATGAAGCTCTAATTCAGATACAATTTGCCTTAAGCTTTCGCTGTACATTTTATGCCTATCTGTCAGCCGTAATACCATGTAAATGAGACACTGAGCTTTCCGCGCCGCATCTCCTCTAATCTTCTTCCATATGTCTAATCAGTCTACACACACGGCCCAATATCTATTTTCATCTGGAAAGATACAATCTCTTAAGGAATTAAGAGGGTTTCCACTAACTCAGTAGTAGACTGTGATCTTAGGCTTTAGGGATTTCTTCTTACGCATCAGCGTTTGGATCGAAGGACTGACTTCTAGCTAGTGTATTTTTAATCCTCTGCTGCTCCATGTTCGCGGCTTCACTCATTTAGGCCTTTGATTGTTAAGTATGGTGATGTTTGATTAGGAGAAATTTCTCAAGATGCTGGTTAGCAAATGTATTGTTACTTTCCTGTTAATTTCTCTATTACGCCACTGTTGTTGGCAGAAATCGTTATCCCGCAGGCCGCTATAATATACCATGAAATGACATATTTTTCACCAACTTTAAAAGTTACCTAAAAAACCCCGCAGAGTCATTCTCATAAAAGCTATTATTTTGCTATAGGTCACTGATTTGGAACATTACTAAATATGAATCTGTTCTTTGGATCTTTGCGTACAGATGACTTTTTTCTTTCTTATCTCTTTGGCTATTTTAAGACGGAATGTCTGCGGTGCGTTTCTTACATATAAGAGCTGAAGCTAGATGTTCAAGGTACAGAACTGTTCCTGCTGAGCTACAGTATAATGCTGCAACGCTTCGAACAGAAAGCTCATTAAGGCCAGGGAATTAACCCGATAAATTAACAGCCACTGTGCCTCGGTTCGGGGACCCAGCCCCTCTCTCAGAAATGGCTGGATAGAGTAATTAATAAACACAATAATTACGTATAGAAATAAAAGAAGGGGGAAACAGGTAAAAGATGCAAATCATCAAATAAAAAATAAAACAATATAATGTTTCCATTAGATAAAAAAAATCAATTCGGAACATCTTAGGGATTAAAGTGAATCACTATATCAATTAAAATAATGATGATTTTCATAGTTTACATTTACATGATTTGCTGAACAAGCTGATTGTAAGCAGCAGCCAAATGTGCAAGAAGAGCTTGTTAACCCTTTCCAATCCAATTTTGGAAGATTAGGTATCTCAGGACTTCTGAGGGCTATCCACTGATAAGACGGGAAGTAACTAGATGTAGTAAAACAATTTATATTATGTGAATAAATACATGACAATGCAGTAGATGAAAGCAATGACATAAAAGAGCTCATAGAACAGAATCCAAAGGAAGATTTTTGCAACATAATATCAACAGAATTAATCAATGTAGCAATTAGCATAATATCCAACCCAACTAAATGGCATCAAACATGGTGAGTGGGGCTGTAGACTGGGAGTCAAGTACACCATGAGAGCAAAATAGTCAGCAGTAAGGGACGCGGCCAACAACAAGGAAGCATGGCGTATGCTGTTCCACAAGGTGACCGGAAGTCGGCAACGACTGAAGGGATGAATCATCATCGAGGGACGCAGCCAAAGAGTAACTAACAAACACTCAGGAAGTCATATATATACAGTTTAATTCCCTCGCCTTGATGAGCTTTCAGTTCTAAGAGTAGTGCCTGTGGCCCATTGTCTTTTGTTTTTCTGTGATTTCTACTATCACGCCCGTTACACACGGTGGCGATATATTTGGACTGGAAAAACCTTATTATCATCTTCTCCAAAAATCTCTTCCCACCATTTGGATCATATTCCTAATAGAAGTGGCTCCACTCTCTTCTTCTCTTCCTTGTTCTATGCTTGGGGTAGGTTCACATGGGAGGTAAATGTCGAATTTCTGCATGGAAAATCTGCACGTCATGTGGACAAATCTTATCCATATGGTGACGTGGATTTATTTTTGGGGTCCTCCCTCCGCAAACTCTTCTAATCCTCCCAGTACAGCCCCTCCCTTCCCCGCAGATCACAATGCACATTAACTCCTTAACACAGAATACACGGGACAGACGGCAGGATTGGGGAATATCCACTGCAGCTTAACGCTTTGAATCTCAGAGAGATTTCACCTATCTCCGCAACAGCTCACCCTATATACACAGTGGACCTTCTGGACAGAGATAACAAACAAGAATAGGAACTGACGATTATTAACAACTTGGTGGGTCTCTCACCACCTGTCCATCAGAGCACAGGTGGGCTATCTCCTGTAGACCAGTAACATTAATAGTTAATGCACACTCCCCCCTCACTGGGCACAACATTTCATGCCCTAAACGTTCAAACAGTTCACAGGCAACTTCGTTTAGCAGTTTGCCGTCACTGAGAAGGATCCACTCGTGCACATTTAACCTATACACCTTGAACTGGGGACAGTCCTCTACCAACGGACCATATCCTCAACGTGCTGCCGGCTACTATACACCAAGCTTGCATAGTTATTTCCAGCAGCAATCCCTTCTTACAGTCTGAGGAGGACATACGTACACATAGACTGAGCACTGGTACAATCGGGGTTGTCTCACTGCCTTGCCGGGAGTGACCAGGTTGGCTTATCTCAACCCTAACATCGTCCGTCAGCTCCCTCTATCTCCCCAGAGAACCTATTGGTCCCTCCCTGGAAAAGTGTCTGTTTAGGCAAAACCTCAGTAAATTTTACCCTCCCATGACCAGTCTGTTGACTCTGCTAATTAACCAGTACTCTCAAACAACAGGTGTGCAAACTATTCCTTTTAAAAATAAGACAGGTTCTGTATCGCGTGATCGAGACTTAAGGTACCTGGCTAGCAGATCCGGTTCGACCGGACTGGGCACAACCACACAGAGAAGCCTGAAGATGGCCACACAGGTATAGATAATTAATTTATCTTACCGTGTTCAGTTGTTGGTCCCATTGTCCCATGCCTTTGAGTCCTCCAATGTCCAGTCGTCCAGATCCAAATTGACCACGGCCCCGTTGGGCGCCAACTGAAGTGTATTTATTTTTGGGGTCCACGGCGTAATCAATAGGAATGTTTGCACACTTCCAGATTTATGTTCAGAGATGTGAATGCACAAAAGAACTTGACACTGAGACGGACTGTCAGTGTAAAAAGTCTTCCTTGACTCTGTTTATTAGTAGGCGTATAGCATCTTATATAGCATGTTGAGTTAATTGCCCTTTATGGGCAGCAGGAAGCAATACGTGGTTGGAAATCAAAGCATGGGATTGGGTGGTCCAAATATGGTCTTTTTCCATCCGGTCCTGCGTGAGTTGCTTTCGTCATGGACGTCTGACATCACGGTGGTTTCAGGTACAGATGGAGGGGCAGTGGCGGTAATGAGCAATGTGTCATTAAATGACGCCTGAGGGTTATGTGCGGGTAAAAAATGTGCCCTGAGGTTATAAGCGTGTGTTTCTATCAAGCTGCATATTCTGATAACGGTTAGCATCACAGAGACCTGTCAGTGCTCCCTCCCTCCTCCCCTGCGGTGGAATATCGCTAGCCATATTCCATCACAGCCGTGGACAGGCAGCCTAACTCTCTTACTCCTGTAAGGTATGAACCGCTCACAATAAGTAATTAGGATGTTTTTAAACATTTCCCATTTATTATCCATACTCTTATGTTTGAGGACATTGTCTCAGTCAATAAGGACATCTCTGAGCTGGTTAAACGTTGCCTTCCTAAATTTTAGTATTTTTGTGGCTCCCTTAAAAATTTTCACTAGAAAGACGAGTTGAAATTTATTATATTATGGTCACTATTTCCCAGGTGCCCCCTAACCTGCACCCCTGATATTCTGCCAGGTCTGTTGGTTAACATTAAGTCCAAAAAGGCCGTCCCTCTAGTTGGGTCCTGTACAAGTCATCTATTTGCTTTGGTAATAGATTTCAAGTGCATTGTCCTATATTTGGTTCTCTATAGAGAACCCCTATGAGGTTTTTATTGTTGATTTTGTTCCACTAGATTGATGCATAGCCAATGTAGTACCAATATTCAAAAAGGAGTCAAAAAGTGAACCTGGAAACTACAGGCTGGTAAGTCTTACTTTCATTGTGGGTAAAATATTTGAAGGGTTTCTAAGAGATGCCATCCTGGAAGACCTCAAGGAAAATAACTGTATAACTCCGTATCACTGGATCTGGTGTATCTGGACTTTTCTAAAGTGTTTGATACTGTGCCACCTAAAAGGTTGGTATATACAATGAGAATGCTTGGTCTGGGCGAGAATGTGTGTAAGTGGGTAAGTAACTGGTCAGTGATTGGTCACCATTACTAGTGCGGTACCACAGGGGGGCAATTTGGGGCCCTATTCTGATTAATACATTTATTAATGACTTGGCACAAGAATTGCACAGTAAAATATCAATATTTGCAGTTGATACAGAACTATGTACAGAAATGAACACTAGAGAGGACACAAGGCGGAGGCAAGAATATCTGGATAAGTTGGGGGCAGAAAAGTGGCAAATGAGGTTTAACACTGATGAATGTAAGGTTCTGCACACAGGCAGGGAAATACATGTCACTATAACACACTAAATGGGAAACCACTGGATACAGTGACGTGGAAAAGGACTCGGCGGTTTTAGTTACCTGTAAGCTTAACTTAACCCCTTAGTGACAGAGATTTTTCGTTTTTCCTTCTCCCTTTTAAAAAATCGTAACTCCTTTATTTATCCATTGACGTCACTGTATGAGGGCTTGTTTTTTGCGGGACGAGTTGTATTTTTCAATAGCACAATTTTTTATACCATATAATGTAAAAATTTTAACAAAATTCTAAGTGGAGAGAAATGGAAAAAAAACGACATTCCACCATCTTTCGTTGCGTCCTGTTTCTACGGCGCACAAACTGCAACAAAAATGACCCGATAACTTTATTCTATGGGTCAGTACGAATACTACGATACCAAACTTGTATAGCTTTTTTTGCTGTAGTACTTGTATTTCTTTTTTTAAGATATTTAATTTTTTTAAATTATTTTTTGTCCATTTTCTGCGCACGATAACCTTTTTTATTTTTCCGTTGACATACTTGAGTGAGGGCTCATTTTGTGTGGTATGACCTGTCATTTCCTGTCATGGTACCATTTTTGCAAACAATTAACTTTTTGATCGCTTTTTATTACATTTTTTCTTGGAGATAGGGTGACAAAAAAGTGCATTTCTGGCGTTCTTTATTTGTTTTTTCATACCACGTTCACCGTGCGGGTAAAATAATACCTTAATTTGATAGATCAGACTTTTACAGGCGCAGCGATACCAAACATGTATTTTTGGTTTATTATTTTGATTTTTTTATTGCAAATATGGCAAAAGGTTTTTGTTTTTTTTAAACTTTTATTACATTTTTTTTAAATAATTACTAAAACTTTTAGTATCTACATACTGTTTATATATTGCAGCATCCGAGGAGCTGGCCCCAGCCTAGGAGACAGCGGGGTAAAGTTTGGGCCTTGTCACGGTGGCTCAGAGGGTACCTAGTGACACATCCAGGGAGCATTGGGCAGGCTATTAAACAGGGGAACCCAATGATGGATTACCTTAGTCCTTTGTGTCACATGTGACGCCACCGTTCCATCCTCTGTGGTGCATCCAGTTGTTGGTAATAAAGAGTCCACACACAGGGATTTATCTTTCTGAGCCAAACCGGGAACGGTCGGTGAAGCTCGTTTACTTGTAACAACCTGAAAATACATGCCAGCAGGAAAACACAGTGCAAACTTCAAAGTGGTGTGACAGGGAGGATTCTCGGGTGAACAGGAGAAACGGCAGTCCTTGTTATCTATGGTTCCTGGTCCCAGCAACACTCTTGTTTCTCTTCAACTCTCTACCGGTCAACACTCACATTTGGAGGAAAAGATAGGCTGCATGCCGATTCCTCATTCTCTCACTTAGCATCGAAGGGGCACTTTCACATCTCCTGGGTACAGCATGCCCAGGGTAGGCTGTAGATTCCTTTCAGCCTTTTCCATTCTGGGCCACACAGGCTGAAGGTGCCTGCGTGGTCCTCTTGCAGATCCAGAGCAGAACTCCACCTACCACCCACTACAAGAACTCCTCACTCATGCACCTTGCATCCACATATATATATATATATATATATATATATATATATATATATATATATATATATATATATATCACAAGGTCACATGACAAACAAACAGATACATTTTCCAGAAGGTCAGCTCTAGAGATGAGCGAGTGTACTCGTCCGAGCCTGATGCTCGTTCGAGTGTTAGGGTGTTCGAGATACTCGTTACTCGAGAAGAGCACCACGCGATGTTCGAGTTACTTTCACTTTCATCTCTGAGACAGCGCGCTTTTCTGGCCAATAGAAATACATGGAAGGCATTACAACTTCCTCCTGTGACGTTCCAGCCCTATACCACCCCTCTGCAGTGAGTGGCTGGGGAGATCAGGTGACACCCTAGTATTAAAATCTGCCCCGCCCGCGGCTCGCCACAGATGCATGGTGACAGAGATCAGGGAAAGTGCTGTCGTGCTGTCTTGCTGTAGCTGCTATAGAGAGAGCGTGAGGTGTTATATTAGTCTTCAAGAACCCCAACGGTCCTTCTTAGGGCCACATCTGACCGTGTGCAGTACTGTTGAGGCTGCTTTTAGCAGTGTTGCACAATTTTTTTTTTTGTATATCGGGCGTGCAGACCATTGCGTCCTCAGTCTGCAGTCATTGTACAGAGTAAAGGGGCAGTACTGGTGAGGCAGGGAAAGAGAGAAAGGTGAAAGAGATATACTGTCTATATAGGCAGTGGGCTTTTTCAAAAAAATTGGGGAAAAATACTATTTTTGGGCTGGCTGCGACAGTCTTCAGTGTACTGCCTGTCTGCTGGGGGTAGTAGTCCTAATTATTACGCAGTTAAGCGTTACAGCAGGCGTGCGCAAAATTGTTTCCTGGCTCTGCTGTGCCCGTTACATCACCGCCGTCATAGCGCCAGAGGGAAAGAATATACAATATATACGCATAATACAGTATCTGTCTGCTGTTTCAGCTCACCATTTTAAAAAAGGGAAGCCATATACTTAAGGCCTACCACTGCCCTTTGGCGACTTGACTGCTTCTGCGCTGTGAATTCCACTAGCTCAGTCCTACACACCTAGGTCTCACTACAGGCGTGCGCAAAATTGTTTCCTGGCTCTGCTGTCTCCGTTACATCACCGCCGTCATAGCGCCAGAGGGAAACAGTAAACATAATATACGCTGCATACAGTATCTGCTGTTTCAGCTCACCATTTAAAAAAAGGGAAGCCAAATACTTAAGGCGTACCACTGCCCTTTGGCGACTTGACTGATTCTGCGCTGTGAATTCCACTAGCTCAGTCCTACGCACCTAGGTCTCACTACAGGCGTGCGCAAAATTGTTTCCTGGCTCTGCTGTGCCCGTTACATCACTGCCGTCATAGCGCCAGAGGGAAACAGTAAACATAATATACGCTGCATACAATATCTGTCTGCTGTTTCAGCTAACCATTTTAAAAAAGGGAAGCCAAATACTTAAGGCGTACCACTGCCCTTTGGCGACTTGACTGCTTCTGTGCTGTGAATTCCACTAGCTCAGTCCTACGCACCTAGGTCTCACTACAGGCATGCACAAAATTGTTTCCTGGCTCTGCTGTGCGTTCTGTAAGCAAAGTTAGCCTCCAACCACAGGCCAATAAGCGGCACATTTAATTACAGCATTCTGTTTCTGCTCTACTCGTAATACACCATGCTGAGGTGTAGGGGTAGGCCTAGAGGACGTGGACGCGGGCGAGGACGCGGAGGCCCAAGTCAGGGTGTGGGCACAGGACGAGTTCCTGATCAAGGTGTATCGCAGCCGACTGCTGCGGGATTAGGAGAGAGGCAAGTTTCAGGGGTCCCCAGATTCATCTCACAATTAATGGGTCCACGCGGTAGACCTTTATTAGAAAATGAGCAGTGTGAGCAGGTCCTGTCGTGGATGGCAGAAAGTGCATCCAGCAATCTATCGACCACCCAGATTTCTATGACGTCCACTGCTGCAACTCTGAATCCTCTGGCTGCTGCTCCTCCTTCTTCCCAGCCTCCTCACTCCATTACAATGACACATTCTGAGGAGCAGGCAGACTCCCAGGAACTGTTCTCGGGCCCCTGCCCAGAATGGGCAGCAATGGTTCCTCTCCCACCGGAGGAGTTTGTCGTGACCGATGCCCAACCTTTGGAAAGTTCCCGGGGTCCGGGGGATGAGGCTGGGGACTTCCGGCAACTGTCTCAAGAGCTTTTAGTGGGTGAGGAGGACGATGACGATGAGACACAGTTGTCTATCAGTGAGGTAGTAGTAAGGGCATTAAGTCCGAGAGAGGAGCGCACAGAGGATTCGGAGGAAGAGCAGCTGGACGATGAGGTGACTGACCCCACCTGGTTTGCTAAGCCTACTGAGGACAGGTCTTCAGAGGGGGAGGCAAGTGCAGCAGCAGGGCAGGTTGGAAGAGGCAATGCGGTGGCCAGGGGTAGAGGCAGGGCCAGACCGAATAATCGACCAACTGTTTCCCAAAGCGCCCCCTCGCGCCATGCCACCCTGCAGAGGCCGAGGTGCTCAAAGGTCTGGCAGTTTTTCACTGAGAGTGCAGACGACCGACAAACTGTGGTGTGCAAGGTTTGTCGCGCCAAGATCAGCCGGGGAGCCACCACCACCAGCCTCACCACCACCAGCATGTGCAGGCATATGATGGCCAAGCACCCCACAAGGTGGGATAAAGGCCGTTCACCGCCTCCGGTTTGCACCACTGCCTCTCCTCCTGTGCCCAACCTGCCACTGAGATCCAACCCCCCTCTGAAGACACAGGCACGACCGTCTCCCGGCCTGCACCCACACCCTCACCTCCGCTGTCCTCGGCCCTATACAGCAATGTCTCTCAGCACAGCGTCCAGCCGTCGCTAGCGCAACTGTTTGAGCGCAAGCGCAAGTATGCCGTCATGCACCCGCACGCTCAAGCGTTAAACGTGCACATAGCCAAATTGATCAGCCTGGAGATGCTGCCGTATAGGCTTGTGGAAACAGAGGCTTTCAAAAACATGATGGCAGCGGCGGCCCCGCGCTACTCGGTTCCCAGTCGCCACTACTTTTCCCGATGTGCCGTTCCAGCCCTGCACGACCACGTCTCCCGCAACATTGTATGCGCCCTCACCAACGCCGTTACTGCCAAGGTCCACTTAACAACAGACACGTGGACAAGCACAGGCGGGCAGGGCCACTATATTTCCCTGACGGCACATTGGGTGAATTTAGTGGAGGCTGGGACCGAGTCAGAGCCCTGGGACCACTCACGTCCTACCCAGCCCCAGAATTGCGGGCCCCAGCTCGGTGCTGGTATCTGCGGCGGTGTATGCTTCCTCCACTAAACCACCCTCCTCCTCCTCCTCCGCAACCTCTGTCTCGCAATCAAGATGTGTCAGCAGCAGCAGCACGTCGCCAGCAGTCGGTGTCGCGCGGCGTGGCAGCACAGCGGTGGGCAAGCGTCAGCAGGCCGTGCTGAAACTACTCAGCTTAGGAGAGAAGAGGCACACGGCCCACGAACTGCTGCAGGGTCTGACAGAGCAGACCGACCGCTGGCTTTCGCCACTGAGCCTCCAACCGGGCATGGCCGTGTGTGACAACGGCCGTAACCTGGTGGCGGCTCTGCAGCTCGGCAGCCTCACCCACGTGCCATGCCTGGCCCACATCTTTAATTTGGTAGTTCAGCGGTTTCTGAAAGCTACCCACGCTTGTCAGAGCTGCTCGGAAAGGTGCGCCGAGTCAGCGCACATTTCCGCAAGTCCAAGACGGACGCTGCCACCCTGCGGACCCTGCAACATCGGTTTAATCTGCCAGTGCACCGACTGCTGTGCGACGTGCCCACTCGGTGGAACTCTATGCTCCACATGTTGGCCAGGCTCTATGAGCAGCGTAGAGCTATAGTGGAATACCAACTCCAACATGGGCGGCGCAGTGGGAGTCAGCCTCCTCAATTCTTTACAGAAGAGTGGGCCTGGTTGGCACATATCTGCCAGGTCCTTGGAAACTTTGAGGAGTCTACCCAGATGGTGAGCGGCGATGCTGCAATCATTAGCGTCACCATTCCTCTGCTATGCCTCTTAAGAAGTTCCCTGCAAAGCATAAAGGTAGACGCTTTGCGCTCGGAAACGGAGGTGGGGGAAGACAGTATGTCGCTGGATAGTCAGAGCACCCTCATGTCTATATCTCAGCGCGTTTTGGAGGAGGAGGGGGAGGAGCATGAGGAGGAGGGGGAAGAGACAGCTTGGCCCACTGGTGAGGGTACACATGCTGCTTGCCTGTCATCTTTTCAGTGTGTATGGCCTGAGGAGGAGGAGGATCCTGAAAGTTATCTTCCTAGTGAGGACAGCCATATGTTGTGTACAGGTACCCTGGCACACATGGCGGACTTCATGTTAGGATGCCTTTCTCGTGACCCTCGCGTTACACGCATTCTGGCCACTACGGTTTACTGGGTGTACACACTGCTCGACCCACGGTATAAGGAGAACTTTTCCACTCTCATACCCGAAGAGGAAAGGGGTTCGAGAGTGATGCTATACCACAGGACCCTGGCGGACAAACTGATGAAAAAATTCCCATCCGACAGCGCTAGTGGCAGAAGGCGCAGTTCCAAGGGCCAGGTAGCAGGGGAGGCGCGGAGATAAGGCAGCATGTACAGCGCAGGCAGGGGAACACTCTCCAAGGCCTCTGCCAGCTTTATGGCTCCCCAGCAAGACTGTGTCACCGCTCCCCAGTCAAGGCCGAGTCGGCGAGAGCACTGTAAAAGGATGGTGAGGTAGTACGTAGCCGATCGCACGACCGTCCGCCGTGACGCCTCTGCCCTCTACAACTACTGGGTGTCGAAGCTGGACACGTGTCCTGAACTCGCGCTGTATGCCCTGGAGGTGCTTGCTTGTCCTGCGGCTAGCGTCTTGTCAGAGAGGGTGTTTAGTGCGGCTGGGGGAATCATCACGGATAAGCGTACCCACCTGTCATCTGACAGTGCCGACAGGCTTACACTCATCAAGATGAACAAAGCCTGGATTTCCCCAGACTTCTCTTCTCCACCAGCGGACAGCAGCGGTACCTAAACAATACATAGGCTGCACCCGCGGATGGAAGCATCGTTCTCTATCACCATCAAAAACGGGGACCTTTTAGCTTCATCAATCTGTGTATTATATTCATCCTCCTCTTCCTACTCCTCCTCCTGAAACCTCACGTAATCACGCCGAACGGGCAATTTTTCTTAGGCCCACAAGGCTCAGTCATATGACTTTAGTAAACAATGTTTATACGTTTCAATTCTCATTAAAGCGTTGAAACTTTCACCTGAACCAATTTTTATTTTAACTGGGCTGCCTACAGGCCTAGGTACAAATTAAGCCACATTAACCAAAGTGATTAATGGGTTTCACCTGCCCTCTTGGTTGGGCATGGGCAATTTTTCTGAGGTACATTAGTAATGTTGCTACACCAATTTTTTTGGGCCCTCGCCTATAGTGTAATCCAATTAATTTTTATGGGCTTCGCCTGCACTCATGGTACAGCAAGGTGTGTGCGGTTCGCCTACACTTTTGCTACATAAATGTAACTGGGGCCTTGTCTATACTGCAACTACTGAAATGTGCAAGAGACTGTTATCTCCCTAAACTGTTGCAACGGGAATGTTACTGTGGCCTGTCTTGACTGCTACTACTACTGAAATGGAACTAATACTGTGCTCCCCCTATACTGCTGCTTCGGAATTGTTACTGTGGCCGGTCTTGACTGTTACTACTACTGAAATGGAACTAATACTGTGCTCGCCCTATACTGCTGCTAGTGATATGTTACTGGGGCCTGTCTAGACTGCTACTACTACTGAAATGGAACTAATACTGTGCTCCCCCTATACTGCTGCTAGTGATATGTTACTGGGGCCTGTCTTGACTGTTACTACTACTGAAATGGAACTAAGACTGTGCTCCCCCTATACTGCTGCTTCGGACTTGTTACCAGGGCCTGTCTTGAGTGCTACTATTACTGAAATGGAACTAAGACTGTGCTCCCCCTATACTGCTGCTTCGGAATTGTTACTGGGGCCTGTCTGGACTGCTACTACTACTGAAATGGAACTAAGACTGTGCTCCCCCTATAATGCTGCTGCTTTGGAATTGTTACCAAGGCCTGTCTTGAGTGCTACTATTACTGAAATGGAACTAAGACTGTGCTCCCCCTATACTGCTGCTTCGGAATTGTTACCAGGGCCTGTCTTGAGTGCTACTGTTACTGAAATGGAACTAAGACTGTGCTCCCCCTATACTGCTGCTTCGGAATTGTTACTGAGGCCTGTCTGGACTGCTACTACTACTGAAATGGAACTAAGACTGTGCTCCCCCTATAATGCTGCTGCTTCGGAATTGTTACCAGGGCCTTTCTTGAGTGCTACTATTACTGAAATGGAACTAAGACTGTGCTCCCCCTATACTGCTGCTTCGGAATTGTTACCAGGGCCTGTCTTGAGTGCTACTGTTACTGAAATGGAACTAAGACTGTGCTCCCCCTATACTGCTGCTTCGGAATTGTTACTGGGGCCTGTCTGGACTGCTACTACTACTGAAATGTAACTAATACTGTGCATCCCCCAATAATGCTGCTAGTGATATGTTACTGGGGCCTGTCCCTAATGCTTCCGCTGAAATGTTACTAATTCTGGGCTCTACCTATACCGCTGCTAATGCTATGTCACTGGGGTGTGGAAACGGAGGCTTCCCAAAGACATGATGGTGGCGAGGCCATTTCCCACCAACGCGGTTACTGTTAAGGTGCATTTAACCATGGACACGTGGAGAGGACACGTAGTGCCTCAAAAGCATCCCCCTCCTCCTCCAACAATGAAAACATTCTTGGCAAATACCTTTGCATAGGTCCGTCTGGTGGCAGTCCAAGAATTTCACCTTTACCGACACAACAAGAGAGCCCCCCCACCATCCCCCCGCCACGGCCCACTTAATCCTGGCCACATTCCGAAAACCAACTAAATAAAACCGCACTACTAGGTTCGCAGTCGCCACCACATTCCCAGCAACGCGGTTACTGTTAAGGTACATATAACCAGTCTGACTGGGGCATGCACTGTGGGCCGAAGCCCACCTGTATTGTATCGGACGTTAGCTCTGCTGAGCAGGGCACTGCAATGGGATACATTTATGTACCGTCGAAGCCCACCTGCATTTAAACTGACGTTAGCTTTGCTGTCCAGGGCAATGCAATGGGATATATTTAGGTACCGCAGGTGGCTTTCTGGCACCCACCCATGCTGTCGGTCCACACGGAGTTGTAACTGCATGTGTCTACTTATAAAGAACCCTAGTCTGACTGGGGCATGCAGTGTGGGCCGAAGCCCACCTGCATTAAACCTGACGTTACCTCAGCTGTGATGGGCGATGCAATGGGATACATTTATGTACAGCCGGTGGGTTCCAGGGAGCCACCCATGCTGTGGGTGCACACGGAATTCCCATTGCGGAGTTGTACCTGCCTGTGACTATTTATTAAAAAACCCTTTCTGACTGGGGCATGCAGACACCTTGACAGAATGAATAGTGTGTGGCACATGGGTTCCCCATTGCTATGCCCACGTGTGCAGCTCCTGATGGAGGTGGCACAGGATTGGATTTCTCATTGCTTCTGTACAGCATTGTGGGCTATCGCCCTGCCCCTTTTAAAGAGGGTCACTGCCTGGCCGTGCCAACCCTCTGCAGTGTGTGCCTGCGGTTCCTCCTCATGGCAAACGCACTTATAAATAGACATGAGGGTGGTGTGGCATGAGGGCAGCTGAAGGCTGCGCAGGGACACTTTGGTGTGCGCTGTGGACACTGGGTCGTGCGGGTGGGGGGAGGGGTTGTGCAGCATGTTCCCCAGGAGAAGTGGCAGCGGAGTGTCATGCAGGCAGTGATTGTGCTTTGTTGGAGGTAGTGTGGTGCTTAGCTAAGGTATGCATTGCTAATGAGGGCTTTTTAGAAGTAAAAATTGTTGCGAGGGGGGGGCACGCTTGCTGCTATTGTGGCTTAATAGTGGGACCTTGGAACTTGAGATGCAGCCCAACATGTAGCCCCTCGTCTGCCCTATCCGTTTCTGTGTCGTTCCCATCACTTTCTTGAATTTCCCAGATTTTCACAAATGAAAACCTTAGCGAGCATCGGCGATATACAAAAATGCTCGAGTCGCCCATTGACCTCAATGGGGTTCGTTACTCGAAACGAACCCTCGAGCATCGCGAAAAGTTAGTCTCGAGTAACGAGCACCCGAGCATTTTGGTGCTCGCTCATCTCTAGTCAGCTCACATACCAGACAGTTAACTCTTTCAGTGCTGCAGCTATGCAATACACATCAATCATGCAACCTAGAAGACTCTGACATTACAGTGGACAAATGCATGCACACTATTGTGGAGGGGCCCCATTGTTCGGGGCCACTACAATATTATTTATTTTCTTCATACTTACATCAGGTTTGAATAGACTCAATTGATGAAACTAAAATGAAAAGGAAGTGATTGTTAAATTCAGTTCCACTTTGATATAACTAGTCTATCTGTTGTTTACTTTTCCATATTGGATCATTTCGGTCAGTACCGCTCTTCACTTTGTGTGCCCCCCTATTGTTAAATGCTTATAGGAATGTCGGTAGCTGAAAACTCTTTCTGCAATCTTTATCCAGAAGAAAAACGTATAGCTCATGGACGGCAAAACAAAATCTGTACCGGGGCTCCAACCAACCAGGTGGAATGTATAATACTGGCATCTCCTTAGGTGGAAGACAAGCCTTTAGGACTCCTCAGACACAAGCACTCTGGTGTGACTGTCATCTCTGCACCCTGAATAGTCGCTCGAAATCTTCGCTACAGCACGTTATTGGCAGACGAATGACAGAGTGACTGTGGTTTACTCGTGACTCCATTTGGCAGTGGCTGAAGAGCACACCACCCTGGAAAGCTATTGGCTACTCACTGAAAGACAAATGATTGCCTGTTTTGCATTACACAATAATTATTCACCCAGCGACTACTTTTAGGGGAGCTGAAACAAAGCGACTAGTGAACAAATTTTTGGTAATCCTCTTTACATGGAGAAACTGTTTCTTACATTCTCTCTATCAAATGACTATTCGGGCGATAGTTACCCTGTGCAAAGCAACCCGAAGTTAGTAAATGCTTCCCATTGTTGTCATCACAAACTTCTAGAAATCCAGCTAAATTATTCCGATTGTCTTTCAATGAGAGTCAATTATTTGAAGGATTGGAAGTTTTTTGAACGATGGCTTCTCTGGATGTTTCACTTTTCTACTTATGTTTCAAAAATGTTCTATTCCATATATCTCAATCCTGAGACTTCACCTGGGCTTGTATTAACTACTAAAGGAAGGGATTCTAGCAGGCCCAGCCTGGCCCACAGGTGAACAGGTGGACCCTGAGGCAGGAGTGGGCCCGCTGTCCCTTAATCCCCTATGAGCGGCATATGGTAGAGTACGTTTGCTGCGGTATATACAGATAGGCATCGTATCAGCCAGTCTTTTCATCCATATAAAACTTTAATTATATACTGTAGATGTATACGCTGGTACAAAGTGATATCTAGGTGCATCAGGAGTCAACCACTATCCTCCCATCTTGGGCCCCACTTTCCTTAACTGTACAGTGGGCCCCCAGAATGAATTTTACTGGTGGGCCCTAGGCATCGCAGTCCGACACGGAATTCTATGGAAGTCTATGATTTCAATAAATGTCCTCATCTAAATGCAAAAATAAGAATTCTATTCAATTCTTTTAACTTTTGGGGGGTTCAAATTAAACCTGTGGGTAGTTCCCTGTTCCATTGCAGTCCATAACCCTAAGTATGTCCTCGCATAGAAAGTCCTGTCCTCTCAGTATACTCGTATTAGTTTTAGGCCAATCTGCAGTAGCTGGCTCTTTATCCATGATCGCTCTAATATATTGACATGTTTTGCAGATAGAATGGACTGTTTTCTCGCTGGGTAGATTATTTATCCGCTTTGACTGCCCACTTCCAATATATCTTTGTACTCTACAAAAGGCATTAAAGCGAATTAACTCCATTATGTGGAGAATGACTTCTCTGATGTATTTTTTTTCTCCTGCAATCAAAGTATTCTTAAATCAATGTATTTAAATTTACGTTTTGACATTCTTTAATCTCCCGGTAATTTTCTTTAATAGCTCTTGGTTCCCACAGCTAATAGGGCAGACTCTCTGGAAGGCAGCAGATGAGTGCATCACAGTAAGAAAAAAAATCATGTTTTTCCTTAGTCAGACACTCAGATGGTCATTCAATGCAGCACGTGAAGCAAAGGGAATGCAATTCCTTATCTCCTTATAACCACTATAGTCAAGCTGCTCATCATGATGTTTATCTGAAGGAAGAAGCAAGGTTCTGCTTGATAACATCCTCAAATGATTAGATGGCTACACCAGGGAATTAAGTGCTTTAGATACTAGAAACTGATTGGAATTTGACTTTCTATGTAGCAGCCTAAAACTCTTATCTGTCTCACCAAGCTAAGAGATTAGTGACTTCCTAATGAAGCATTCAAGTTAAAGATAAGATATCAAATACATTTAAAGCTCTTTTTTTAGAGTGTAATCGGGCTGCCACAAAGGTGTATGTAAAGGATTCACCAGATCTAATACAGGGGAATGTGGAATAACCTTTGTGTATAGCATACATATGCAGCGACGACCTATAAGATCAATGTTATTAAATAAGATGGAATGAATGTAGCATGGACACGCTCCTGAGGCCGCTCTCACACCCGCCTTGGGGTCAGTCCAGGGGTTTCGTCTCTTTGCTCCATTTTTGGAGAAGAGAAACCGAAATAAAACTGAAAAAAACTGATCCGGTTTTTTTTCCCCATTGAATTCAATAGGGTTTAAAAAATGGAATGCAAATGGAAAGGCTTCAGTTCGCTTCCATTCTGTCCGGTTATCATTTTTTGGGACCGAAAAATCCCGCTACAGACTGTACTAATTAATTCCCATAGAAAAAAAGGAAACCGAATGGAATGAAAGCAAAATGAAGCCTCTCTGCCTTTTTTTTAGACTATATTGAAATCAATGGGGAAAAAATGGATCCATTTTTTACTGTTTTATTTAAATGTCTCTCCTCCAAAAACTATGGAAACCCTGATCTGACCCTAACAGCCCAATCCTCCAGTAATTGCTAATCCTGAGCTATGCTGGCCATTTGCTTGTTTGGTTACACAATTAATCCCCTTTTATACTTTCATTTTAGCATTTTTTTATTCCATCACTTTTTTCCACAAAACACGACGCAAAAATGTCAGAAGAAGCTTAAAGTTCGTTTTACGGTTTTTTATTACATTATACTTTCCCGGTGTAACTGTAGTAGCCAAAGACATAGAAACCCCAGTTACATGGGAAATTAGAGCAGTTGTAGTAACTATCATCACTCTCAGGACTGTGATGGTATTTTATGCATATTTCTCGCATATTTACCCATTTTACATTTACATCCTTAACGCATCACTGGAAAGCCTAACTGCGAAAACAATAAGTAATACCGGTAAGCACCCGTTAATACAGCTAGTTACTGCTATAAGGGCCGTTTTAGGACTTTCTGATCCCAGTGCGGAGGTGTCTTGAATGCATCCTGCAGAAATTTTTTTGTGCCTCAAAATCTATTAAAAACTTGGACTTATTTAAGTTTTTAATATATTTGTGACCCGACGCTGATGCGCTGCTGTTGTAGATGCCAGTACTCACCTCTTTTGTTTTCCTTTAGTGCATTCTGATAGTCATAGAACTCCTTTCTTGCTGCTTGCCTGCTTCTCTACAATCCAGATCTTCACCCCAATGCTGTGAACAGTGCTTTCTTTCTATCTGGCCCAGACCTCCATGAAAACTTCTTGTAGCCACAACTTATTTCTGCACTCTTTCCCCATCCTGCTTTTATCCCTTATGTTCCTCTCAATGTCCTATACACAGTAATACTCTCGCCTAGTAATAATTCTCCCATTGTGCCCCTCACCTAATAATAATCTCTTCTGCCCCTAAAATAATAAGCCCCTCCATGCCACCCTTTATTTCCTGACTGGTGTACTAATTTTTCATTAACAAGCTACTTCCCCAAAAGTATTACATGTTTAATCACTCTTTCTCACATCATGGCACCCAGCTGGCATTAAATGTGCAACTTTTTTTCCTGCCCCCTTATCTCCAGCGCTCAAGAGTAGGAGGAACTTGAGAGAACTCTCTGTTTCTCTCTCACTCTACTGACCCTCCTCGTCCCCCTCCCCTCTCCCTGTTCTAATGGGTAGCATATAATTTGATCCTTTAGTGAGCTGACTGTCCATCTTGGAAGACCATGACAGATTTCAGTGGGTCTTCAGAGTCCGTGAACAGTTTAAGAGGAAGGGACAGGAGAAAAGAGTCTCATGAGTGCAGAAGAAGGCATTTTTCTCTCCTAAAATTCATTAGTGTCTTGTGCTGCTGATGATTTGTGCAAATTTTGTTACAACCACAGTGACCATTTAGTTTAATACATGATCAGAGTTATTTACTCTTGCAAGAAAATAGCGCCCAAACAAAGTTAAATCTAACCTACAGGCCCATTTACACACAACAATTATTGCTCATAATGCGCTCAAAAGCCATCGTTTGAGCGATAATCGTTGTGTGTAAAGGCTCCCATCTGTCACTCTTTGGCTGAATATAAGTCCACAAGAGATTTAGAATAAAGCCCTTCACAGTTGGGACTAAAATTAAAACTTCCAATTTTTATTAGAAATAGCTTAAAAACACACAGCGTGGGGGCGCAAACAAATAACACAGCAATCCCTAATAATTAGGGCACTGAAGAGACAGACAATAATATCTGGAGGTATCAAATAGACACCTAATCCAGGTAAGTACAAGGCTATGGATACTCAGGTTACTATTATAGTGCATAGATGTACTGCTGAACTGTTTGTATATAATGACAGACTGTCCAGAGTTTAGTTCATAGATGTAACTACTATACTTTTACTGGGCAGTAGAAACATGCCGTGCCCGGATTGGTTATGGAGAACCAGGAGGTATTTGCTGTCAATACTGTCCAAGCAACAGGATTATTTTACATCTTAATATAACAAATGCACTATAATAAAAATCATTTCTCTGAAGTTACAATCAAATTGGATGTCAATGAATTGAAACAACAGCCTGGAAGATCTTATATGATGGTTGGATGGAATGTTTCCATTCATACTACACACTTCCTTTGTTATTTCTGAACTATTCATATTCCCCATGTCATTTATTGTTTCTCCGCTGATGCGTAGCGGTTCATCAGGAGTATACAGGGTTTACAATGTATGTATTAGACAGTCGGTATGGTCATGTTCCATGAGGTTGGGGCAGATGTTGTGAACATTGTATGTATGTCCAGGCCAGACAAAAAAAGTTTAGCTATTGATAGTAGATGAACTCGTAAACTTTACAGGTCAATGGCAAGAAGAAACAATAAGCGAGGGGCTGATGATAGCCGCTCTATTGTATTATAATATCAGTAATGGTTGCCATTATATGTCATTAATACACTTAATCGGTGCTCAGCGATAGGTGTTAGCAAATACACTGAGTAATTTAGGCCTCACTATTGCTATATGATATAAAGCTTACTGTGGCATAGTCACTGCCAGTGCAAAGCGGACTGCACCCGCAAACTGAAGAATCGGCATATTGAATACATAACTGTCACTACCTTTGATTGAGGGGGTGGATCCAACATAAATACTAATGAAGTGAGTCATGTGATCCAGATGCAGTCCGGTCATGTGACCAGAGTCAAGCATGGCCATTTTGGAGTGGGGCAACAGTACTGGCAAGTACTGACACATGTAGATGACATATCAGTAATATGCGGTAACCAGTGCCATATAACGCTTGCACTGCTTTACTGTTACAAAATATATCTCAACAGTTATTCAGTAAAGAATATTTTTCTCCACTTTGAACCAACCGCTAAGGCACATTAGTGACAATAAAGGCCTACTAAACTGCTCTATTACAATATCAGAATCTAATGAGCATTAGATGAGTAAAAGTATAGTAGTTACATCTATGAACTAAACTCTGGACATATCTGGATATATACAAACAGTTCAGCAGCACATCTATGCTCTATAATAGTAACCTGAGTATCCATAGCCTTAGACTTACCTGGATTAGGTGTCTATTTGATACCTCCAGATATTACTGTCTGTCTCTTCAGTGCCCTATTCATTAGGCATTACTGTGTTATTTGTTTCTGCCCCCACGCTATGTGTTTTTAAGCTATTTCTAATAAAAATTGGAAGTTGTAATTTTAGTCCCAACTGTGAAGGGCTCTTTGGCTGAACGATGATTTTTAGGCGAGCATTTAATCCATTGTTCAGCCAGAGAAGATAACACAAACCGCATGTTGTGTTTGCTTTCCATGGTGCTGTATTCTCCATGGGAGCTGCTGATCACATTGCATTCGGCAGAAAGCCCGTGGCAGCCCATGGCAGAACAAATGAGCTGTACACAGAGAACAGACCACCTGCTGTTCTCAGCATACAGCTCCTGAGTCTTATTTACATGCAAATGAAGCTGGTATTTAGTGTTTATTTGCAGTTTATGCAAAACAATCGCTGAAAACCAAACTTTTGAACAATTGTCTTTGCGTGTAGAAAAACAAGAAATTTAGTTGCCTACATCTACTGCATATAAATCACAATGCAATTTAGAATTGGTGGATGGACTTGATAGTAGATGATCATTCAACACCCACACACATTACAGTACAGTTGACCAACAATCTGTATAAGGGCTCATCCAGACTCTGCCTCACCCTGGAGATTAGCCATTGTCAGAGGTGTCTGCAAGCGACTTTCTCTACTCTCCCCATTGAAAACACATGAAAGCTCAGCTGCAACGGGAACACATGTGTATGGGGAAGTCAGAAAGAACAGCTGTTTGCCAGACAATTGGTCGGTGACAGCTGCTGATGTATGGGCACTTTCATGGTCCACATGCAAAATAACAGTTTTGCAAAGAATAATTAAATGAAGGCCTAACTCACGAGGCTGTACATAAACTCATCAGTGTTGTATTCGTAAATGCCTTTTATCCAGGTCTAGTTCCATATAACGGCCATATGTGGTTCGTAATTTTCGTTTAGTATGCTATTCATTTCTCACTGCCCATAAGAAATGGGTAAGACTCCCCAAGAACGCTGTCAGACAATGGATACAGCACATGTGCAGTGGGTCAGAACAGAAAATGTTGGTCTGTGAAGTGCTAACAACGCTTGTGATGAATAGTTCGGAGACTAATAGCCATTAAGAGTGGCATTCTGTGTTGAATTTTGAAAAAACACTTATTTCATTAGTTTTTTCAGCTTTTTCATTTGTTGATAGTTTTTTTGCAAACAGCTGAAAGTTTGTAAATTTGACAAATTCATTTAATCTGCACCGGGGTGGAATCCTTTTACTTGCAACTGTAATTTCAACCCTAAATGCTGCGGTATATGATTGGCTGACCTGTGACTTTACTATATACATGTATATTCACTGTGATGCAACACATTCCTTATTCTTCTTTGCTGGCTATTATTTTTTTATTTTTGATGAAAGGTGCATTTCACAAAGTTAGAATTTCCAATCGACTGTATTTTGACACATAAGGTGCTACAGTAAAGATTTCATATGTATGCCCTACTTTAGAGAGCACCTATTCTTGTTTTTGTTTTTTTTGGGGGGGGGGGGGATTTGACTTGGATGTATGATTTTAATAAACTTTGATACATTGAGTTAGAAGATTTTACTTCCTGTTTAAAATGCTTTTTAACTTCTTTTTCTTCTCCTCCTCCTCCCACTCGTTCTTCTCCTTCACCGGTGTGGTGGTTCAGTTGTTAGTTTTGCCACTTTGTAGTGCTGGAGTTGTAGGTTTAAATCTGGGCAACATCTGGATGGAGTTTTTCAAAGTCAGACAGATTTTATCCTTGATGGGATTTGAACCTAGAACCTCAGCAGTGAAAGGCAATAGTGCTAACAACTGAGCCGCAGTAACAAAAAATGGAGGCACACACACTATTGAAGCTGATTTTTATGTCTAGTGATTTCAACGTGAGCTGGAAGCGCCCATCCAGATTCGTGACAATTATGGATTAAACATAGAAACAGAAATCTGCAGTATCTTCAAAAATGGTGCGCAGAGAAGTTCAAAAAATATTCCAATCAAAAAGGAAGCAAAATCCTATTGTTAAATATATGAAAGTCTTTTTTTAAATTATGCACCCAAGTCAAATGCTAAAAATGCAAATAGTGATGCAAAAAGAACAGCGCAAACATCAAGCCGATGCATTTGTACATGAAGTGAAACACAACAGCCAGAATGACATAAAAAGTTATTAAATCCACCTTCTAGATGTTACATGGCCCCATGCCACAGAACCCAGATGACCCAAGTCACCGCTCTAGTGGAGTTGATAACAGAGGACATGCCAGGACGTGTCTTGGCAGAATTAGACTACCCGCTGGCCACCTGCTCTGGCACTAATGGCGCCCACATCAAACATCTGTAAGCTGCATTATAAACCTGAGGAGTTCTTCTATCTGCTTATGTCATTCTGGCCGTTGTATGTGGAATCATGGATACTTTACTTTGCACCATTCTTTTTGAGCCAATCAGAGGCAGCCCTCACTCACCCATTCATGAATTCCTGAATGGGTGTGAGTGAGGGCTGGCCTCTGATTGGTCAGGCTGTGACCAATCAGAGGCATCTTATTCAGCAGGCGGGGATTTTAAATCCCCGGCTGCTGAATACTACTCACAGCTGTTCAGAGCAGTTCAGGAGAACTGCAGCCTGCCGCGCTGAACTCTGTCTGCCGGCACCAGGTGAGTATATATATATTTTTTATTTTTACACATTTCTGGATGAATTGCAGGGAAGGGCTTATATATTTAACCCCTTTCCGACAATTCATCCCGCGATCGCCGGCAGCCCATTGCATTCAGTGGAGTCGGCTGTATTGACGGCTCCATTGAATTCAATGGGCTAACATCGTTCTTCTCTGCCACAGCTGTTACAGCTGTGGCAGAGGAGAACGATCGTTATGCTGACAGTGCGGGGGGGGGGGGGGGGGGTCTCACTCTTGCCGGTATTGTGGCTTAATAGTGGGACCTGTGAACTTGAGATGCAGCCCAACATGTAGCCCCTCACCTGCCCTATCCGTTGCTGTGTCGTTCCCATCATTTTCTTGAATTGCCAAGATTTTCACACATGAAAACCTTAGCGAGCATCGGCGAAATACAAAAATGTTCCGGTCGCCCATTGACTTCAATGGGGTTCGTTATTCGAAACGAACACCCGAACATCGCGGGAAGTTCGACTCGAGTAACGAGCACCCGAGCATTTTGGTGTTCGCTCATCTTTAATCAGCACACAATGTCCCATATTATTGTGCCCACTGCACAGAATAGTCTGTTAGGGGTCACATCCACTTGCGATTTTTTCCCCTGTGATGCGACAGTGATGAATATGAAACCAATGATTTTCAATGGTTTCATACTCATTTGCAATGTTTCAGTAGAGCTTCGCATCGCAGAAAAGAAAACTGCGATATCGCTCAGTGTTTTCAATGGGGTAGTGGGTGCCCACCCTAATACTGTACAAGCCATATAGATGTAACATAGTAACATAGTTCGTAAGGCCGAATGAAGACAATGTCCATCTAGTCCACCCTGTTTATTCTCCTATGTTGTTGATCCAGAGGAAGGCAAAAAAGGAACAAGAGCAGAAGCCAAATAGCCCTTTTGGGGAAAAAATTCCTTCCCGACTCCCTAATGGCAATCAGACTGTTCCCTGGATCAACCCCTAATAGTTCCTACCTGCCTGTATACCCGGATTAACAATTAACCTATAATATCCTTCCGCTCCAGAAAGACATCAAGTCCCCTTTTAAACTCCTCTATGGATTTTGCCATCACCACTTCCTCCGGCAGAGAGTTCCACAGTCTAACTGCTCTTACAGTAAAGAATCCCCTTCTATGTTGGTGATGAAACCTGCTTTCCTCTAAATGTAGCAGATGCCCTCTTGTTACCGTTGTAGTCCTGGGTGTAAACAGATCCTTGTATTGTCCTCTCATGTATTTATACATAGTTATTTGGTCGCCTCTTAACCTTCTTTTTTCCAGCATAAATAATCCAGTTTTGGTGCCTCTCTGGGTATTCCAGTCCCGTCATTCCATGTATTAGTTTAGTTGCCCTTCTTTGAACCCCCTCCAGCACTGTAACATCTTTCCTGAGCACCGGTGACCAGAACTGTACGCAGTATTCCATGTGAGGCCTGACAAGTGCCTTATATAGTGGGAGGATAATGTTCTCGTCCCTCGCCCCTATACCTCTATAGCAGTGGCAACAGAGTAGATACTGCTTAGTATATTCCCATGTAAATGTACCAGACAGAGATTTACCCATTTAAATGAGCCAGCTCCATTAATGATCTTATAATACAACACATATTCCTTCCATTGTGCTACACTATTGTCTACTCTCTACTTGACAGCAGCCAATCAGCAGCCACTTAAATGTAGCTAACTCTTCCTGCGCCATTCTCATCAGTAAGGGCCCTATTACACTGGATGACACACACAAATAATAAGGATACAAACCAAATAATGATCGGCACGTGTGGACATGTCATCAATCATCTATGAGCACAGGCCTGTTTACTATGTATGAGGCTCACTGCCGAAGCAATCTCCAGCATACTCCGCCTAGATTCACTGAGCGATGCTCAATCCTGTTTGAAAGCACAGGAGCAATCATTGCTGGGACGACTGTCAGATGCTTCAGTGCCCAACAGTCGTTCTGTGTAGAAGGACCCTAAGAGATCAGTATTGGAGACATCAAGTCAGAGAGAAAGGATCACAGATGTGTTGCATTCTGGGACAATGCTAGGAATCCATTCATTTCACCACCTCCAACTTTGAACCTTTTGCATTAGGTACTTGGGTCTCCAAATATATTGAATCCGTCTCCATCATCACCTGTAATAGCAGCATCATTGATATACTTCGTGGATATATGTCTATCTAACATTTTGCATTGCATTATAAGATGAGTAATTAGAAAAAAAATATTTCAATTAGTTACCATGTTCTTTTTTCTTTTGTACAGACTTCAACTGTCTCCATTCTAACTAACTTTAGTTTGGTTCATGTTTCACAATTTACTGCTTAGAAATAGATGATTAAAAGGCAATGTGACTCTGACAAGAGCTTAAATGATGTGCATATGATGTGTAACCTGTAGCTACAAAGCCCGTGTTATGTGAAAATGGCTGAGAGGTTATTAATGTAACCTCTCTTAATCACGTTTTTTGTGTCACTAAACTGTCATTTATAGTCCAGAAGGCTGCAATCAAAACCCACCATTACTTTTTATTGTGTTAATCAAAGAATTAGACACTTTACTTCATAGTCGTCAAAGTGAGCCTGCAGCGCTTTGAAATTGGTTTTGGTGATCATTTCAATCATGCCTTCTTTCCGCAAGACCTTGTCGACATGCACACATGAAAAAACTCACGTGAAATATTTGCTCCTGAGATTTATGTGTGATGTGAGTGGCCGCTCCGCAGAGATAATGTTTACTATGCAGGGTAATGAAATGGGAAAAATGTCTAATTAAGAAGAATTGAAATAGGTCTTTAAATGTCCATGTAATGGGACTAATTATATAACTGCAGAGAGCAATATATTTCATTTCTAAGATGTTACATCACAGGGAGCATTCGGCATCAGCCAGAAGACCGCAAGATATTTTATCTTTCATATAGTAGTTGGGTTGAAATAAGAAAATATAAAAGTATATTGAATGCATGTCCCCAGTGGCGTAACCACCATAAGGCGTGCCGCTGCTGCAGCATCCACAGCTGACGGCTCTTCTTCCTTCCTTCTATCTTCCCTCTCTGTCTCTGGACTGACTACTACTCTGTGCACTGATTTTCTTATGGACACGTGTGGGGGGAGCGATGATGCGGCACCGCCAAGTAGGTTTTCTTCCATTTGCCTGCACCACTATAAGGGTTGTGGTGGACAACCTCCTACTTTCTCCTTGGATGCCACCAGATTAGTCAGTTTCCAATCCATCAGAGCTGATTGGCTATTACTGGAACATGGTGATATCTAGAGATGAGCGATCGTACTCGCCCGAGCTTAATACTCGTTCGAGTATTAGCGTGTTCAAGATGCTCGTTACTCGTAACGAGTACCACGCGATGTTCGGGTTACTTTCACTTTCATCTCTGAGACGTTAGCGCGCTTTTCTGGCCAATAGAAAGACAGGGAAGGCATTACAACTTCCCCCTGCGACGTTCAAGCCCTATACCACCCCCCTGCAGTGAGTGGCTGGCGAGATCAGGTGTCACCCGAGTATAAAAATCACAGATGCATTCTGACAGAGATCAGGGAAAGTGCTGCTGGTGCCGGAGCTGCTATAGGGAGAGCGTTAGGAGTATTTTAGACTTCAAGAACCCCAACGGTCCTTCTTAGGGCCACATCTAACCGTGTGCAGTACTGTGGAGGCTGCTTTTTGCGGTGTTGCACATTTTTTTTTTTTTGTATATCGGCCGTGCAGAGCATTGCGCCCTGCAGTAATACTCCAGGGCCAGTAGTGGTGGTGAGGCAGGGACAGAAGACATATATTGTAAGGCAAGAACAGAACACATATATTGTGAGGCAGGGACAGAAGACATATTTATTGAATACAGGCAGTGGGCCTTTGCAAAAACATTTGGGGAAAAACATCTATTTGGGCTGCCTGTGACTATCCTCAGTGTTCTGGGTCTGTGCTGGGTGTAGTAGTCCTCCTAATTCATACGCAGCCAGCTAAGTGTTACAGGAGGCTTGCGCAAAATTATTTCCTGGCGTTCCGTAAGCGAAGTCAGCCTCCAACCACAGGCCAATAAGCGGCACATTTAATTACAGCGTTCTGTTTCTGCACTACTGGTAATACACCATGCTGAGGGGTAGGGGTAGGCCTAGAGGACGTGGACGCGGGCGAGGACGCGGAGGCCCAAGTCAGGGTGTGGGCACAGGCAGAGCCACTGCGGTGGCCAGGGGTAGAGGCAGGGCCAGACCGAATAATCCACCAACTGTTTCCCAAAGCGCCCCCTCGCGCCATGCCACCCTGCAGAGGTCAAGGTGCTCTACGGTGTGGCAGTTTTTCACAGAGACGCCTGACGACCGACGAACAGTGGTGTGCAACCTTTGTCGCGCCAAGATCAGCTGGGGAGCCACCACCACCAGCATGCGCAGGCATATGATGGCCAAGCACCCCACAAGGTGGGACGAAGGCCGTTCAGTGCCTCCGGTTTGCACCACTGCCTCTCCCCCTGTGCCCCAACCTGCCACTGAGATACAACCCCCCTCTGAGGACACAGGCACTACCGTCTCCTGGCCTGCACCCACACCCTCACCTCCGCTGTCCTCGGCCCCATCCAGCAATGTCTCTCAGCGCAGCGTCCAGACGTCGCTAGTGCCACTGTTTGAGCGCAAGCGCAAGTACGCCGCTACGCACCCGCACGCTCAAGCGTTTAACGTGCACATTGCCAAATTGATCAGCCTGGAGATGCTGCCGTATAGGCTTGTGGAAACGGATGCTTTCAAAAGCATGATGGCGGCGGCGGCCCCGCGCTACTCGGTTCCCAGTTGCCACTACTTTTCCCGATGTGCCGTCCCAGCCCTGCACGACCACGTCTCCTGCAACATTGTATGCGCCCTCACCAACGCGGTTACTGCCAAGGTCCTCTTAACAACAGACACGTGGACAAGCACAGGCGGGCAGGGCCACTATATCTCCCTGACGGCACATTGGGTGAATTTAGTGGAGGCTGGGACAGAGTCAGAGCCTGGGACCGCTCACGTCCTACCCACCCCCCGAATTGCGTGCCCCAGCTCGGTGGTGGTATCTGCGGCGGTGTATGCTTCCTCCACTAAACCACCCTCCTCCTCCTCCTCCTACGCAACCTCTGTCTCGCAATCAAGATGTGTCAGCAGCAGCACGTCGCCAGCAGTCGGTGTCGCGCGGCACGGCAGCACAGCGGTGGGCAAGCGTCAGCAGGCCGTGCTGAAACTACTCAGCTTAGGAGAGAAGAGGCACATGGCCCATGAACTGCTGCAGGGTCTGACAGAGCAGACCGACCGCTGGCTTGCACCGCTGAGCCTCCAACCGGGCATGGTCGTGTGTGACAACGGCCGTAATCTGGTGGAGACTCTGCAGCTCGGCAGCCTCACGCACGTGCCATGCCTGGCCCATGTCTTTAATTTGGTGGTGCAGCGCTTTCTGAAAAGCTACCCACACTTGTCATACCTGCTCGGAAAGGTGCGCCGGGTCAGCGCACATTTCCGCAACTCCAAGACGGACGCTGCCACCCTGCGGACCCTGCAACATCGGTTTCATCTGCCAGTGCACCGACTGCTGTGCGACGTGCCCACACAGTGGAACTCTACGCTCCACATGTTGGCCAGGCTCTATGAGCAGCGTAGAGCTATTGCGGAATACCAACTCCAACATGGGCGGCGTAGTGGGAGTCAGCCTCCTCAATTATTTACAGAAGAGTGGGCCTGGTTGGCAGACATCTGCCAGGTCCTTGGAAACTTTGAGGAGTCTACCCAGATGCTGAGCGGGGATGCTGCAATCATTAGCGTCACCATTCCTCTGCTATGCCTCTTGAGAAGTTCCCTGCAAAGCATAAAGGCAGACGCTTTGCACTCTGAAACGGAGGCAAGGGAAGACAGTATGTCGCTGGATAGTCAGAGCACCCTCATGTCTATATCTCAGCGCGTTCAGGAGGAGGAGGGGGAGGAGCATGAGGAGGAGGGGGAAGAGACAGCTTGGCCCACTGCTGAGGGTACCCATGCTGCTTGCCTGTCATCCTTTCAGCGTGTATGGCCGGAGGAGGAGGAGGATCCTGAAAGTTATCTTCCTAGTGAGGACAGCCATATGTTGTGTACAGGTACCCTGGCACACACGGCTGACTTCCTGTTAGGATGCCTTTCTCGTGACCCTCGCGTTACACGCATTCTGGCCACTACGGATTACTGGGTGTACACACTGCTCGACCCACGGTATAAGGAGAACCTTTCCACTCTCATTCCCAAAGAGGAAAGTGGTTTCAGAATGATGCTACACCAGAGGGCGCTGGTGGACAAACTGATGGTAAACTTCCCATCCGACAGCGCTAGTGGCCGAAGGCGCAGTTCCGAGGGCCAGGTAGCAGGGGAGGCGCAGAGATCAGGCAGCATGTACAGCGCAGGCAGGGGACCATTATCCAAGGCCTTTGCCAGCTTTCTGGCTCCCCAGCAAGACTGTGTCACCGCTCCCCAGTCAAGGCTGAGTTGGCGGGAGCACTGTAAAAGGATGGTGAGGGAGTACGTAGCCGATCGCACGACCGTCCTCGGTGACGCCTCTGCCCCCTACAACTACTGGGTGTCGAAGCTGGACACGTGGCCAGAACTCGCGCTGTATGCCCTGGAGGTGCTTGCTTGTCCTGCGGCTAGCGTCTTGTCAGAGAGGGTGTTTAGTGCGGCTGGGGGAATCTTCATGGATAAGCGTACCCACCTGTCAACCGACAGTGCCGACAGGCTTACACTCATCAAGATGAACAAAGCCTGGATTTCCCCAGACTTCTCTTCTCCACCAGCGGACAGCAGCGATACCTAAACAATACGTAGGCTGCACCCGCGGATGGAAGCATCGTTCTCTATCACCATCCAAAACGTGGACCTTTTAGCTTCATCAATCTGTGCATTATATTCCTCCTCCTCCTCCTGCTCCTCCTCCTGAAACCTCACATAATCATGCCGAACGGGCAATTTTTCTTAGGCCCACAAGGCTCAGTCATATAATTTTTGTAGACAATTTTTATACGTTTCAATGCTCATTAAAGCGTTGAAACTTTTACCTGAACCAATTTTTATTTTAACTGGGCTGCCTCCAGGCCTAGTTACAAATTAAGCCACATTAACCAAAGCGATTAATGGGTTTCACCTGCCCTCTTGGTTGGGCATGGGCAATTTTTCTGAGGTACATTAGTACTGTTGGTACACCAATTTTTGGGGGCCCTCGCCTACAGTGTAATCAAATTAATTTTTAGCCCACCTGCTTTACAGCTGACGTTACATCAGCTGTGTTGGGCACTGCAATGGGATATATTTATGTACCGCCGGTGGCTTCCTGGCACCCACCCATGCTGTCGGTCCACACGGAGTTGTAACTGCATGTGTCCACTTCTAAAGAACCCCAGTCTGACTGGGGCATGCAGTGTGGGCCGAAGCCCACCTGCATTAAGCACGACATTACCTCAGCTGTGATGGGCAATGCAATGGGATATATTTATGTACTGCCGGTGGGTTCCAGGGAGCCACCCATGCTGTGGGTGCACACGGAATTCCCATTGCGGAGTTGTACCTGCCTGTGACTATTTAAAAACAACCGCAGTCTGACTGGGGCATGCAGACACCTTGACAGAATGAATAGTGTGTGGCACATAGGTTCCCCATTGCTATGCCCACGTGTGCAGCTCCACATGGAGGTGGCACAGGATTGGATTTCTCATTGCTTCTGTACCGCATTGTGGGCTATCGCCCCGCCCCTTTTAAAGAGGGTCGCTGCCTAGCCGTGCCAACCCTCTGCAGTGTGTGCCTGCGGTTCCTCCTCATGGCAGACGCACTTATAAATAGACATGAGTGTGGCGTGGCATGAGGGCAGCTGAAGGCTGGGCAGGGACAATTTGGTGTGCGCTGTGGACACTGGGTCGTGCAGGGGGGCGGGGGTTGGGCAGCATGTAACCCAGGAGAAGTGGCAGCGGAGTGTCATGCAGGCAGTGATTGTGCTTTGTTGGAGGTAGTGTGGTGCTTAGCTAAAGTATGCATTGCTAATGAGGGCTTTTCAGAAGTAAAAATTGTTGGGGGGGGGGGGCACTCTTGCCGCTATTGTGGCTTAATAGTGGGACCTGTGAACTTGAGATGCAGCCCAACATGTAGCCCCTCGCCTGCCCTATCCGTTGCTGTGTCGTTCCCATCACTTTCTTGAATTGCCCAGATTTTCACACATGAAAACCTTAGCGAGCATCGGCGAAATACAAAAATGCTTGGGTCGCCCATTGACTTCAATGGGGTTCGTTACTCGAAACGAACCCTCGAGCATCGCAATAATTTCGTCCCGAGTAACGAGCACCCGAGCATTTTGGTGCTCGCTCATCTCTAGTGATATCAGTATGTACCTACACTACTTAGCCAATTACTATAAAAATCCATTTCTAAAGGCTATCACAGATTTTAAAAAGAAAGTTATATCAGATTTAAATAAAACTAAAAAGGGGGTCCAATATATTACACCAATACCTCATGGATAATCATTTTCTTGTTGCTTCTAAATTATTTCCATTCTTAGAAGTGTTAGTACTTAAAGGGGTTATCTGGGGGCATTGTGTAACACCTTGTGTGCTAAGCTTGCAGTAGTGAGATCACAGACTACACTAACCCTGCCATGCTCCACTGACGCTGCTGTCGCGCTGGCTCTCCGATCCCCATTGGTCTTCTGGTGCAGGGAGTCAACAATGATGTCCCTGACAAAATGGGTCACATGATGACTGCAGCCAATCACTGGTTCCCTTCCTCTGGTGAATAGCTGCGGTGCTCATATTCTGTAATTTTACTTCTACAAGCTGAGCCAGTGTTTGAGTCCAGGGGTGGGGGATATAGCTTCTTGTTATAGAGAAACTACAACAGTGAGCACTGTAGAAGTGTACAGAGTCTAATATAGAAAATGAGAATTCTCCACAGTAAACCAAATGAAGCTACAATAGGAGTCAATATCTGACCTTTCAACAGGTCTTGCAATATAAGTAGGGATGTGAGCTAAGCAAGAATATCCATGTACATAGAGGGGTTTCGGGGTTTTTGCCCCTCATCATTGTACAGTAAGATTTTGGGTCGGCCATCAATGTAAGTCCCTGAGGGGAATGTAAAGGTTGGAAAGACCACAAGAGAGGACACCACAAATTTAAAAACAAAGGGGCTCCGATGTGTGGAAAAGCTGTATTGCTTGCTACTCTTTAGATACCCTCTTACTTATCCATTTGGAATTTGAGAATTTCCCATAGGGGGTTGGGGAGAAGCTGGAAACAAATGCAGTGAGAATGTTTAATAATCCTAAATTCTGCCATAATGCAAGAAAATCTAAAAAGGTACAGCCTTCACTTACAAATCCCAAATTATTGCCTTCGACTATCTAATTAAACAAGTCAGTGCTGGGTAGTTGCAGTTGAAGTTAACTAAGTGGAAATGTAAATAGTGTAGTGGGGGAAGAAGGCTGGTTGGGGTTTTCCAAGTCCAAAGTTTCAATGCACCTTGTAGAGTAGTGGTTGGGGCCTTAGCAATTTTGTTTGTGAGGGACACAGTCCATAAAACTGAATTCATTGCAGATCACTCCATTGTGGTAGTTTTAATTTTTACCCAATATTTGGAGGCGTCATGAATCCACCAGCTTTTAATTTAATCCAGTATAGAGGCTGCATGATTTGGGAATGTGCAAGGTCAGCCACCTCCTCCTAAACCTATAGGAAGATAAACAATACTTGACGTTATTCTTGCTCTCTGATACTTCTAGATTAAATTCAATAGCAATTTTGGTTACAATTGATACCCTGTGGAATGAAGTTAGGGTGGTTTTACACCTGCACCTGGGGTTCCGTTTTCCTGCTCCTTTTGGACCAGTTGCCGAATGACACACACAACCTTGGCCCAAGTACCACTAGGCCTCTTCCAGGCAACGCTGGGACAGTGATTACCTGTATACGTGTGGTGGACTGTAGACTTGTCACACGTGACGCCACTGTTTCTTACCCACTGGTATGATCTTTGGCAGAGAAATGAAAGAAGTCCACACACACAATTAACTATAGTACCTTAGTCACTGGTAACAGGCAGTGACTGGAAAACTTTACTTGAAGTTTGTCAGGTTAAATGTTACACACGCCAGTGCATGAAAAACAGAGACTGTGAGGTCAGGGGGGAGACAAAGGATGACACCAGTCCTACAGTCTGGAGGAACACTCCAGAGAAGGATGGGGTAGGATCATTCCACAGAACTCACTCAGCACTTGAAGACACTCTGCATGGTGGACTCTCCACTTCAGTCGCTCCTCGGAGGTGGTACCTGGAATAGAAGGCTTCAGAATACCTCTCCTCCTCCTCCTCCATCACTTCACCAAATGAGGGTTGAAGATACCCCCATGTGGCCGGCACTCCCCTCTTCTTTCAACCGTTGAAGATGATGAAGACCCTTTCCCGCTCTCAGACACTTACATTTATAGGGTCTAAAATACCACGTGACAGGACATAAATTGATACTTTTCCAGACATATCCCAGCCACATTCAGACATTAACCTTTCATATGCTGCAGCTGTGCAATACACATAACAAGAGACTAGACATGTATGACAATTATGGAGGGGCCAGAAATAGGTGTTTCGGGCCACTACATATACATGATCTGACATACAATAGCAAGAATGATGTGAAAAGATTGAAAAACTCTTCAAGTTTTTAATGCAACTTACAAATATTCAATGTGGACACTGTTGGTGACACGGCAGATGTCAAGCTGGTAGACCAGTTCTGTCCAGACGTATCCAAGCATTTTCTCTATGATTCTACTGCAGCAGAGATACTTTTGCCAAGTGATTCAAAAAGAAAGGTATTCATGAGCTCCGGCTGCCTCTACACCACGCGGATGATTGACAGCTTTCTTCCAACACTGTGTATAGGAAGAAAGATGTTAATCAGAAGCAGGACATGGGGGTAGCAGGAACTCATGAATATCCAAGACTACACAGAGCGAGTGCAGTACTGAGAGGAGTACTGATTGTGTGCAGCAGGGAAAAAGCCTTTTATGAGAAATACGACAGATAAAAAGTGCATTCGAGTCTCTGTCACTAATTTATGGTGTCCTCAGATAGGGCAGCATAAATACCTGTAGGGTGGCAGATTTCCTTTAGGGCTCTTTTACATAAGGGGAATATTTCCGTAATCCCCACATAAGAACACAGGACATTCCGTACCAAAATCTGCATGTACAGCCGGTCATGGAGTGGAAATCATCATCAGCAGATTAAGTTACGTCTTTAGGTGCAGATTGTGGAAATATACTACCCGTATGAAAGCGTCCTTAAAGATTCCGATTTTTTTGATTATTCAAACTCTACGCTATTGGGTATGAGTTTGAAAAAAAAGCGAGAAGATAGGTTCAGCCCTAACTTTCTCACACGTAGTATTAATGCACGAGAAACCTACTAGTGGAAATGAAACCATTAAAATTAAGGGTTTCGTTTCATCTATTATGCGCCCGTGATTTTTGCGGCCACATAACGGGACTAAAATGCCCATCTGTTTAACCCCTCAAGGTGTAAATTATATGAAAAGTAGTATTCTGCAAATTTATTCCCTACCCTCTGGAGTCCATGATTTTAAAACTACTTTTATGGACCAGGTAAAATCAGTTGTTTACACACATAATCAGTAACATCCTTCCCCTAGAAAGAGTTGTTGGAATCGAAAGAAACTTTCTCTGTGTGATGATAATGTGGATATAAATTAGTGACTATAATATCAGGGCAAAAGGAAAATTTATGGTGGAAAACTGGCCCCTTGAAGTCAGGCTCTAGTACCCTGTTGTACCGCCTCTAGCTTGGATACAAGATGTGATTCGGGCAGGCATGGAGGCTCTAGCACCTTGTTGTACCACCTCTAGCTTGGATATAAGATGTGATACGGGTGGGCATGGAGGCTCTAGTACCCTGTTGTACCGCTTTCGGCTTGTATACAAGATGTGATACGGGTGGACATGGAGGCTCTAGGAACCTGTTGTACCACCTCTAGCTTGGATATAAGATGTGATACGGGTGGGCATATAGGCTCCAGTACCCTGTTCTACTGCCTCTAACTTGTATACAAGATGTGATACAGGGGCCATGGAGGCTCTAGGACCCTGTTGTACTGCCTCTAGCTTGGATATAAGATGTGATACGGGTGGGCATATAGGCTCCAGTACCCTGTTCTACTGCCTCTAACTTGTATAGAAGATGTGATACAGGGGCCATGGAGGCTCTAGGACCCTGTTGTACTGCCTCTAGCTTGGATATAAGATGTGATACAGGGGCCATGGAGGCTCTAGGACCCTGTTGTACTGCCTCTAGCTTGGATATAAGATGTGATACGGGTGGACATATAGGCTGTAGTACCCTGTTGTACCGCATTTGGCTTGGATACAAGATGTGATACGGGTGGACATGGAGACTCTAGTACCCTGTTGAATCGCCTCTAGCTGGGACACAAGATGTGATACAGGTGGGCATGGAGGCTCTAGTACCCTGTTGTACCGCCTCTAGCTTGGATACAAGATGTGATATGGGCGGGGATGTAGACTGTAGTACCCTGTTGTACCACCTCTAGCTTGGATACAAGATGTGATACAGGTGGGCATGGAGGCTCTGGTATCCTGTCATACTGCCTCTAGCTTGAATACAAGATGTGATACGGATGGGCATGGAGGCTCTAGTACCCTGTTGTACCGCCTCTAGCTTGGATACAAGATGTGATACAGGCAGGCATGGAGGCTCTAGTACCCTGTTGTACCGCCTCTAGCTTGGATACAAGATGTGATACGGGCAGGCAGGGAGGCTCTAGTACCCTGTTGTACCAGCGCTAGCTTGGACACAAGATGTGATATGGGTGGACATAGAGGCTCTAGCACCCTGTTGTACTGCCGCTAGCTTGGTTCCAAGATGTGATACAGGCAGGCATCGAGGCTCTAGCACACTGTTGTACCGCCTCTAGCTTGGATACAAGATGTTATACTGGTGGACATGGAGGCTCTAGTACCCTGTTGTACTGCCTCTAGCTTGGATACAAGATGTGATATGGGTGAAAATGGAGGCTCTAGTACCCTGTTGAACCCCCTCCTGTTTGGATACAAGACGTGATATGGCTGGACATGGAGGCTCTAGTACCCCGTTGTACTGCCTCTAGCTTGTATACAAGATGTGGTACGAGTGGGCATGGAGGCTCTATTACCTTGTTGTGCCACCTTTAGCTTGGTTACAAGATGTGATATGGGCAGACACGGAGGCTCTAGTATCCTGTTGTACTGCCTTTAGCTTGGATACAGGATGTGATACGGGTGAGCATGAAAATTCTAGTACCCTGCTGTACCGCCTCTAGCTTGGATACAAGATGTAATACAGGCAGGCATGGAGGCATACAGGTTCCATATAATATCCTGCCTCATATCGCTCCACATATGCTGTAACTGAGCCTAGATTGTGCAAACTTGTAGGCTGTCAAAGTTGGCATCTCAGATGATGCCATACATATTATATTGGCAATAAATCTGGTGAGTGGGAAGCCACGGAAGTGTGGCAATGTTGTGCCGTCATTCCTGTGAACCCCTTGTGTATGCGGCCGAGCATTATTCTGCTGCAAAATACCTCATGGAAGTCGCCATGAGAGGAACAGATGTGGCTACATCATTTTCCCTTGTACCATCACTAGTTGTGACCAACTCTTGTATGCGATGGCCCCTCAGCCCATTACCCCAGCAGTGGGGGCAGAGTACAGAACCACAGCTAAGGCAAGATTGATGTGCTCACCCCTCCAGACATGAACACAGCTATCGTCAGTGCCCAAACTAAACCTGGATTTGGCACTAAAGACAACCTGGTTTCTCTCCATAAAAGTCCAGTTTCATTATTCATGGCACAGAAACAAACGGAGGTGACGGTGGGTGTTTAAGGCAGTACACTTAATGAGCGACGTGAAACTAAATGTTCTGCCGCCAAGCAGCTGGAAATGATTCCAACAGACACAGGGGTTTATAACGATGGTGCCACCTGGCTTTAGATGGTGGAAAACGAAGCAATTGATGCTCTTGTTTGTCAGATGATCAGTCGATCCTCTCTAATTACATCTCTGGACATTGTCGAAGGTGGGGTTTAGAGTTGGGCAGCCTATGTGCTCTATCTATGATCAGGTCACTAGAAAATGCCCAGATAGCAAGCAGGGAAACAGGTCAGATAGAAGTTCTCTCTGTCTGCTTTGACAATCTGTGGAATACCTATAATTTGATCATTGTTCTTAGTAGATATTTTTGTCTGCAGTTTTTGCTTTATATGCATCCATCTCTTCTTCTCCTTAGTCAGCCACATTCACTAATTGCCGTGTGTGCAGTGGTGATTTCCATATATGAATTTTGGCTCCTCCAAGCTGAGATTTCTTACAGCAACTTTTTGAAGGCTAATTGAAGATAACTGTCTATGAACACTTTTAAGTCTGCCAACGCCAATCTCAAAGTAGCCTCAGTGATGGAGCTGTCACTCTTCGTTTGTACTGTTTCCAATGGGGGGGGGGGGGAATCATATAAGATTTTGTTGATAATAATAATAAACTTTATTTGTATAGCGCCAACATATTCTGCAGCGCTAACATAGACGGGGGATACAGAAATACAAAATACAAACATTACAGAACCGCGGTTACATAGTAATCAGTTGATGGAAACAATAGGGGTGCGGGTCCTGCTCCAACGAGCTTACATTCTACGAATGGTGGGGTGATACAGAAGGTAAAGGGCTGGAGATATGCACGGTATGGCGAAGTGGAAGAGTGAGCGATGTTATACACATAGACAATGGTCAGACATTTAGTCGTGTGACGGCAGAAACAGTATGACTGCAGGAGCGGTTTATGATGGCTAGCAGGGATTGCAGTCAGTAGGTCAGGGAGCATGTTATCAGGCGGAGTACAGAGGGGTTTGTTTAGGGAATTCGGTATGCCTCCCTGAAGAGGTGAGTTTTTAGAGCACGCCTGAAGTTCTGTGAGTCCTGGATTGCTCGGGTAGCCTTTGGTAGTGCGTTCCAGTGGACAGGTGCTGCTCTGGAGAAGTCTTGGAGGCGGGAATGAGAAGTTCGAATGAAAGGGGCACTCAGTCTGGTTTCATTAGCAGAGCGGAGAGCCCGGGCTGGTTGATGGATTGAGATGAGGGAGGCGATATAGGGTGGCGCTGCGCTGTGGAGGGCTTTGTGGATGAAGGTAGCGAGTTTGAATTGAATTCTGTATTTAACGGGCAGCCAGTGCAGTGACTGGCACAGGGCAGAGGCGTCCGAGTAGCGGCTGGACAGGAAGATGAGCCTGGCTGCCGCATTCAGGATGGACTGGAGAGGGTAGAGTCTGGCGCAGGGGAGGCCGATCAGCAACGAGTTGCAATAATCGAGCCGGGAGTGGATGAGGGCAACAATAAGCGTTTTTAGCGTGTCCACAGTGAGAAAAGAGCGGATTCTTGCGATGTTCTTGAGGTGCAGCTGACATGTTCGGGCCAGAGATTGGATGTAGGGGGCAAAAGAGAGATCAGAGTCGAATATGACCCCAAGGCAGCGGGTGCGTTGTCTAGGAGTTATGGTGGCGCCACACACTGAGATGGAGATGTCAGGATGAGGTCGGTTAGTGGAGGGCGGAAATACCAGTAAGTCAGTTTTAGAGAGGTTTAGTTTTAGGTAGAGAGAGGACATAGTGTTAGAGACAGCGGACAGTCGGTGATGTTTTGGAGGAAGGGTGCAGAGATGTCACGGGCGAGGTGTATAGCTGGGTGTCATCAGCGTACAGGTGGTATTGGAGGCCAAAACTCCTGATGGTTTGTCCAATAGGAACTGTGTAGATAGAGAAGAGAAGGGGACCGAGGACCGAGCCCTGGGGGACCCCAACAGCAAGGGGAAGAGGAGGGGAGGTAGAGCCAGCAAAAGAGACACTGAAAGAGCGGTCAGATAGGTAGGAGGAGAACCAGGAGAGGGCAATGTCCTTTAGGCCGAGGGAGCGAAGCATACTGAGGAGGAGTTTGTGGTCAACAGTGTCAAACGCTGCAGAAAGGTCGAGGAGGATCAGTAGGGAGTAATCGCCCCTCGATTTGGCTGTCAGTAGGTCATTGGATACCCTAGTAAGGGCAGTTTCTGTCGAGTGTTGAGGTCGCAAGCCAGACTGTAGGGGGTCTAGGAGAGAGTTCTCTGATAAATAGCTTACAAGGCGGGAGTAAACCAGGTGTTCTAATAGTTTGGAGATGAAGGGGAGGTTTGAGATGGGTCGGTAGTTGGCAGCATCGGTCGCGTCCAGAGTCGGCTTCTTTAGCAGTGGGGATATGATGGCGTGTTTGAAAGAAGAGGGAAAGATGCCAGAGAGAGGTTGAATATAGTGGTGAGATGGGAGATGACCACTGGGGAGAAGGAACGGAGGAGGTGTGAGGGGAGAGGGTCGCTAGCGCAGGTGGTGGGGCGAGCAGAGATGAGCAATTTGGAGACTTCTTCCTCTGTTGCTGGTCTGAGTACAGACAGTGAGCAGGAGCTAGATGCAGTGCTGATAAGACAAGGGTCAGGGCTAGTCTGGGGTTGGGAAGTTGTTTCCTGACGGATGACGTCTATTTTCTTTTTGAAGTAAGCAGCCAGCTCTTAAGCACTGAGATCCGTCACAGGGGGCTGCGGTTTTGGGCTGAGAAGGGAGTGAAAAGTATCAAAGAGCCGTTTAGGGTTGTGCGATAATGAGGAGACTAGAGAGGTGAAGTAGACTTGTTTGGCATGGTGGAGGGCTAGGTTGTAGGTTCTGAGCATGAATTTGTAGTGGAGGAAGTCTGCGGACGTTTGTGATTTCCTTCACAGCCGTTCAGCACTTTTAGAGCACCGCCAGTTGAAGCGCTTTGAGGTGTGAGCCAGGGTTGCTGCGTTATACATCGAATGGCTCGGATTCTGGGGGGCACCGCTTCATCCAGGGCATGTTTGAGAGCGGTGTTGTAGTGAGCAGCAGCCAGGTTGGGGCAGGCGAGGAGAGAGATAGGGGACAGAGAGGACTGTAGGGATTCAGCAAAGTCCTGGGTGTGAATGGCCTTAAGGTTCCTGTAGGTACGGTAGGTAGATAGGTCTGGAGAGATGTTAGGGAGCGTGACAGAGAAAGAGAGGAAGTTATGATCTGAGAGCGGGAGAGGGGAGTTAGTGAAGTTGGAAACAGAGCAGAGACGGAAGAAGACCAGATCAAGAGTGTTGCCATCCCCGTGAGTGGGAGAGGCTGTTAGTTGAGAGAGACCAAGGGAGGAGGTGAGTGAGAGAAGCTTAGAGGCAGATGGGGAGTTGGGGTCATTAGTGGGGATGTTAAAATCACCTAAGATGAGGGTTGGAATTTCACAGGATAGGAAGTGGGGGAGTCAGGCAGCAAAGTGTTCCAAAAACAGGCGAGGAGCACCTGGGGGGCGGTAGATAACTGCTACTCGCATGGACAGGGAACGGAAAAGCCATAGCATATGTACTTCAAATGATGGAAAAGTGAGTGAGGGTACAGGGGGGATGACCTGGTAGGTGCATTTCGGGGAGAGAAGAGCACCTACTCCTCCGCCACGCCTGTCATCTGGTCTCGGGGTATGGGCGAACTGCAGGCCATTGTAAGACAGTGCAGCAGGGGAGGCCGTGTCACACTGCTGTATCTATGTTTCTGTGAGAGCGAGCAGACTTAAAGAATGACCAGTAAAAAAGTTGTGGATGGTGGGGAGTTTATTACATGCTGACTGGCAGTTCCAGAGCGCACATTTAAAGGAGTCAGGGGAGGGTATGCATGGGCTAGCAGTTGGGCTTGGGGATTTTATTAGTCAGTTAGGGGGCGATAGCTAGGAGCAGTGGAGGGTGGGCCAGGATTGGGAGAGATATCCCCAGCAGCTAGTAGCAGCAGGATAGAGAGGGTTAGCAGATGGCTAGGAGATTTATGAGGATGACTGTTATTTTTGTTAGTGACACTAGGGGGTTTGAGGCTAAGCAAGAAGGTAAAGAGTGCATGCGAGCTGTGCATAGGTGAGGACAGGAGAGAGGGGCTAATGTGAATAGAGCGCCCCAGAGGTTGGCACTTGAAAGAAGTTCTGAAACTGAGAGCGAGAATGAGAACATAGATGACAGCATTAGCGATAGCTTTGAAGTGTAAAGTATTTAGGCAGAGTTTGTGGCCTACCTGTCTCCTACCCTGTCGAACTGCCAGGGTCAAACTGTATCATACTTTCTACAGCATACTTCATACAGCATTCTATTCGCGTGGCATGCATACTTACACTGATATTATAGTGAAAGTTTAAGGTATGACTAGGAAACAGCTGGGAGTGGCAAATCAGGTTCCAATTGACTGGCCAGCTGACTTTAGCATTGCAAACCTAATGACCAAAAGGGGGGGGGGGGTGACATTTATTGCTCTCCTTAGATAAGGAAAGCATCTCAGCAAGGATGGGTGAAAGATGCCATTTGGGGGGAGGTGGATGGCAGAAAGGACTAAAAGTAAAGTTTCATTTACCGATGCAAACAGATGAAATGCAAAATACACAATTCACAGCAAGCAAGCAGCACAGAGGATTTAAGCAGAAGGAGATAGCAGGAGTTCAGATTGGAGTGGGATGTTGATCACTCATATTCATATTTCCCCCCCCAATATTATAGTTTCCTGTTAAAACTAGAGAAGTAGGAGCTGCTGCTGAAAGGGTTTAGGCCGAGACAAAAGTAGTGGGAGATAAGACTACAGTTATCGCCACTGAAAACATGGACTTGTCCCGAGTAAGCAGGTCCTTTATGTTCTGCTGAAAATTACCCAGCTACGTCATTTTAAAAGGTTCTTTCATGGAGAAGAACTTAGCTTCACAAGGCTCTTCTTCTGCTTCCTCCTTCTCATGCTGTTGGTGGTCAGAACTTTTTATTCAGGTAGGTTGTGTGTTTGGTGCACTTTTTTTGCTGTTTGTGCCATTTGGGGCCAATAAAGTCTGCAGCTGTGTGGCACACCGCCCCCACCATGCATTGCTACATCCCCTTACAATTACAGTTTAATTGACCTATTAATAGTAATTCTTCAGTATGGCACCAGTTGAGGGTAATAGTTGGCTCTTCCTACTCCTGCTGCATCCCTAGTACCTAGTGAAAACTGAATTTCACTTCTATCATCAGAATTCAAGGTTAAATAGTGAGCTTAGGACTCAATATATCATAGTAACATTAATATTAGCCAAACAACGTCATTAGAATCTATAAACTCCTATAACAATAGCATCATGTTTGTTCAGCAACTTGACTTCTATCCTAAAAGTCAACAATAGATCAGTAAATTACCAGTAATTAGAACTTTGAGCCAAGTGAAAATAAGTTTGGGTAATACATGGTATAAGCAATATGGAACAACAGGGCACACAGGCGATGCATTCAAAAAGAGCTTTACCAGTAAATTTGGCAGATTACAAAATCTCCCTCCCCCCCCCCCCCCTGAGAAAGTGTTTCCATGCAAACTCCCTGAGCTCTTCCCTTCATTATTGGCAAAGTGCTGATGAAGATCCTTGCCCAATCACAAGGTAACTGTTACTGTACTAGTGGGGTGCCGAGGTACGCACGGCACGGGGCTCCCTGATCTTCACCCACGCCACTGTCCCTTACTGGAGATAGCCCTGATGGTGAACACGTCCAGGCCGCCAACCCTGGCCCTATGCTTCCTAGGGGAGGACAGGCAGGGACCACCGTACCTATGCAAAAGACTACTTCCCACTAGCACCAACAGAAAAGGCAGATGACAAAACCAACACGAACAGTATAAACAGGACAGAGGCAGATGGTAAGGCCCTGGCTGATAACAGAGGGCAGGACACCAAACAAGGCATACTAGAAAACCCTGGCTGATAACAGCGAGGTCTAGCTGACAAGCTGACAGAAGCAAGATACAAAGGAGGCAAACTGGAAAACCCTGGCTGATAACAGCGAGGTCTAGCTGACAAGCCGACAAAAGCAGGATAAAAACAAAAGCAGACTGGCCAGAACACTGAGGGACTGGCACAAGGACTGACACTCAGCAGACTGGCTAGCAAACTGAAAAGTGAGCAGTAATCACAGAGCAATAATCAGCCCTCCCAGGCAGCCAGAGCTGGATATTATAGGGAGGTGGGAGGAGCCGATAGGTAGATAGACCTGTCAATCACCAGCACACCTCTCAGACACATGGCAGGGTAATTAACCTGACTGGAGATGTTAACCCTGACTCGTCTGGACAGAACAAGGTGTGCTGGCACAATTAACTATGAGCTGACAGGCGTAACAGTAACTGTGCAGCAGAATGGCTACAACTGGCCGTCCTGAATCCTACTGTGATCTGTGGAAGCAAACTGGAAGGTAGTTTATGAAAGGGGTCATAAAGAGCAATCTGTGTGGACATGGGAGATCAGGAGCAGCCTGTGTGAGAGAGGAGGCATGGTGAGCAGCCTGTGTAGCTGAGGGGGGTGGGCAATAGGGAGGTCTTGTGAGAGGAGGGACCATGTGGAGCAGTCTGTGCAACAGAGAGACATGAGAGGCAGTCTGTTTGATAGGGGTCATAGGGAGCAGTCTGTGTGGCAGAGGTGGGCCATGAGAGCAGTCCGAGAGGCAGAGCAGGGAGAAGTCTGTGTGAGGATGGGGATGCCTATTGATTCTAGTCTCAGCCTTCATGCTACAAGGACAACACTGGAGCTTGGAGGGGCAAGGCACCCACTTGTCCCAGCTATGCCACATTAACCATTTGTCAGCCACAATACCCCAGGAATATTGTTATTTAACCTATTCATTGACCTAGGTTGCCAGTGATGCAGACATTAACCTCTTCATTGCCCTATACCACTAGGACTGCAGCCATTAATTCCTTCTTTTCCCAAGAGTCCAAGGCTTTTTACCAGCAAAACGTGAACTACCCAAGCTAATTATGGGAAGTTGTTTTTCACACTATAGCAATATTTATTTAGCACCATTTTGGATTGGCTGATTTAAAAGGGACAACCCCCGACCCCCAAGCATTCTTACTTACTAGATAGAAAGGCTCAGAGCGAACATTGTGACAAAGCAGGGGTTAACAAGCCTAGGACGATGCCGTAGCAAGGGAAGGTTCTATAACGATTTATGAGTGGTACCTTCTAAGTGTCCGGAGCTCAGGCCTTTATAGGGACTCAAGAATACAATTGTTGCTCCCTGTTTATGGATATTTCAGATGAAATGTGAAGACCTGGAAATATCTGCAGACAGTCAGCAGATGAGAAAAATGTCTGACGGATAACTAAGCGTCTTACAAACTGCCCTTCGATCAGAAAACAATCCATAAAGGTAATAACAATCTTAGACAAATCTGATGCATATCTTCTCCCGGGCTTATGACCGCTCTGGCTTAGCCACATAAAGTTTCAGTTTTGCCTCATCTCTGTACTCAACATTGTTTCCTGCTTAAACAAAAGTCCCAGATCTGCAAGGTCCAGTAATGCCTGCTTGACACATGGACCCTGTATAGCTTCATCATTAATGGAGCTACAATATGGCATACTTGTCCTATGGTCAGGACTGGCGTTAGCAAGGGGAAAACTGGGAAATTGGTCAGGGCCTTCATCCCCAAAGGAGCCCCTCCACATTTTGTCTAAATGGCCCTGGCTATGTTTAACATGGACAAGCTGAATGAGCCTGATATTCTCCAGGAATAAGAAATCACTCTTTCAAGCCCAATAACAGAGGTATGTAAAAGTTGGAGCACTAGTGGTGATGAGACTTCATTACAGTCTCCCAAAAACACTGACTTTACATTATTTAAATATTCTCTTCTAAACAGGGAAAATCTCAACATGATCTTGAGGCCCATTTACATGGAGTTAAGGCCCATTTACACAAAGCGATGATCGCTCAAAAATAGCTAAAAATCAATCGTTTGAGCGATCATCATTGCGTCTAAACGCACGGCCATTGTGCACTTTTCGTGCACTGCTAGCTGATCGTTAAATTCAGGTCCACCTAAAAATCGCTGTGCAGCCTTATCAGCAGTTCTCCAGGGTAGTGATGATAGCATTGTTTCCCGTTGGAGAACAAAGGAGCTGAATGGAGATAAGAGCCCTCGGGCTATTAACTGTCTTCAGCAAAGGCTTCATTTGCATGCTAATAAGCCATTAACCCCTTACTGACCAGCCCATAGTGTTTTTACGCTCTCCCGAAGTGGGCTTTATTCTCTCAGGACGTAAAAACATGTGTCCTGCAGAGAATAAAGCCCCTCGGGCTGTGGACGTGACAGCTCCATGCTGTCGGTGTCCGCAGGTAGCTGACAGCATGGAGCTGTCATCCCGGGCTGCACGGACACCCCCCCCCCCCCCCCCCCCCCGGCATTGCGATCGATCGCAAAAAAGTAAGTAAAAGTACAAAAAAAGTTGAAGATTCAGCTGCTCTGACGGATCGGATCCATCAGGGCAGCTGAAATTACTCGCCGAGGTCCGCCGCACTGCTCCCCGCTCTCCCGATGCTCCGGGCCCCGTAGCTGTCCTTCTGCGCATGCGCGCCAAGCGGCATTACGTCAGCCGCATGCGCAGAAGGCCCGGCGGTGCGGGAAATTTAAAATCACCTGGCTCCCGGCTCCTGTAGGTAGCCGGGAGGCAGGAGATGTCAGCGGGGACTGGATAACGGCGATCGCGAAAAAGTAGAGAAAAGTGTAAAAAAAAAAAAAAAAAAAGAAAAGCTTCACCTCCCCTCGTGGATCGGATCCATGAGGGGAGGTAAAAATACTCACCCCGCTTCCTCCATGTCCTCCGGCCGATCTCCGGGCCGATGTGGCGTGCATGCGCGGAAGGCCGGCGAGCCCGGCAAATTCAAAATCTCCCTGCACTCGGCTGTCACAGTTAGCCGAGTGCAGGGAGATATGACTGGGGACCGCTGTATGCGGTTTCCAGTCATATGATCACCGTTATCCATCAGATAACGGTGATCATATAAAGTTAAAAAGTAAAAAAAAAAAAAAAGTTAAAAGTTTAAAAAGTTAAAGTTTCATCTCCCCTCACGGATTGTATCCGTAAGGGGGGATGGAATTACGTACCCAAGTTCCCGGATTTGTTCCCTGATGGGATGTTGATCCGCGGACCTTACCCCAGCTACGGCGCATGCGCCCGTCAGCATGATGGCGGACGCATGCGCAAAAGTTAAATATTGCCCAAGAAATGTAAAATCTCCCTGCTGCTGGCTACCAAAGCTAGCCAAGAGCCTGGAGATGTCACGGGGAGCTGCGGTATGCGGTTACTAGTCATGTGATCGCCGTTATCCAATGCATAATGGCGATCACGTAGAAGTTCTTAAAAAAGTGGCAGTTTCATCTCCCCTCACCGATGCGATCGGTGAGAGGAGATGAAACATCTTCTCGGAGGCTTCTGCATTTGAATCCAGATGCGATTATCCTCCATGGATCCTGCCAGCTCCTGGGTATGCGCCCGCCGGCAAAATGCCGGACACATTCGCAGGAGCCGGGGAGCTCAGGAAATTTTAAATCTCCTTGCTCCCAGCGACCAACGGTCGCTGAGTGCTTGGAGCAGTGACCGGAGGCCTTGTTGAGCAGTCCCCGGTCACGTGATAAAGTAGCGATCTAAGATCAGGCCGGTCACACATGACCGGAGAGGAATTACGGGTTCTGCATGCGCTTGATCAACGGTAATCCATGGATCAATCGCATGCATTGGATTACACAATTTCCCCCAATTAGTGGGTCAGAGTTACGGAATCCACTCGCCGAAACACGGCATGCTATATTTTACCGCGGATATCCGCGACCTAGAGCCCATTGTGCTCTATGACCGCGGATATACTCGCAGCCCATATGCAAACACATTGTGTACGGGCTGCGGGTACCTGGGTTATCTCTAAGCGACGGCACGGGAAATAAAAACAAACAACGGTGTACTGCGCATGACCGCCTGTGTGAGTAGGCAGTTATGCGCAGTACATTACGCGGCCGTACGCAGGGTCACAGCCGGGCTCACAGATGGGATGCGCTGCGGGCCTCCACAAGCGGATTCTGCATACGGCCGTGTGAGCCCGGCATTATTCAGACCGCTACCTGTAATCCGTAATTTACAAGAAGCCCCGGGAACGCTCGCCTTCATGCAGTTCCAGGAGCAGCTTGTTGAGCGCCTTCTCTGTGAGACCGCTGCACCACAGCAAGATTACAAAGCCTCACAGAGCGCCACTTTTTACACCCCATACCCGCCACTGAGGTCACAAAATACCCCCCAAAAAGCATGAGAGGAGGGGGGATACCCGGTTTTCTTGCCCCATGTGCCCATTCCAACCAGCCTCCGTAATTACCCCTGTTTTCGGACATAAAACGCAGTTTATATTATTACCCTTATCTAATATTTAGGGAATGCCAAAAAAAATGGAGATGGCGGGGGGAGGGGGGGATTATTTTTAGGAAGTCAATTTTTTTTCCGTATAAGTGGGCAATGGGGCCTGGAATTTATTCAGTTCTGCCCTGAAATCCAGTGGGCATTCCCTCCATTATGGGCCTAGCCATGTGTCCTGTAAGTAGATTAGGGCCACAATGGGTATGTTTCTGAACACGAGACAAATGTGGGTATCCATTTTGGGGTTAAAGTCTCCATTTCTATGTACACTGTACAAAAAAATAGTTTTTAAATTGACAAAAAAATGAAAATCGTAATTGTTTTCCTTCTGCTTTGCTTAGATTCATTCAAATACTGTGGGGTCAAAATACGCAGTACACCCCTAGATGAATTTGTTTAGGGGTCTAGTTTTCAAAATTGGGTCATTTGTGGGGTTCTCTATTGTTTTGGCCGCTCAATGGCTCTACAAGTGGGCAATGGGGCCTGGAATGTATTCCGTTGTACCCTGAAATCCAACGGGTGCTCCTTCCATTATAGACCTAGCCATGTTTCCTTTAAGTAGATTAAGGCCACAAGGGGTATGGCTCTAAACACGGGACAAACGGGGGTATCCATTTTGGGTTGAATGTCTTCATCCCTATGTACACTGGACAAAAAAAACTGTTTTTAAATTGACACAATTGCCAAAAAAATGAAAATCATAATTGTTTTCCTTCTAATTGGCTTAGATTCATTCAAAAACTGTGAAGTCAAAAAAATAAATTGTACCCCTAGATAAATTCGTTAAGGGGTCTTCTTTTCAAAATGGGGTCACTTGTGGGGGTTCTCCATCGTTTTGGTCACTCAATGGCTCTACAAGTGGGAAATGGGGACTAAATCTCCTTCAAGCAAAATTTCTGTTCCGAAAGCCACCGGTTGCTCCTTTCATTTTGGGCAACATTGTGCATACAGACGTAATACTAGGACCTCAATGGGTATGTTTCTGAGCACAGGACAAACAGGGGTACCCATTTTGGGGTGCAAGTCTTCATTTATATATGTGTTGTACAAAAAAAACTGCTTTTGAAATGACAGAATTACCAAAAAAATGAAAATCGTTATTTTTTTCCTTCAGCTTGGCTTAGATTCATTCAAAAACTGTGAAGTCAAAAAAGTCATCGTACCCCTAGATAAATTTGTTAAGGGGTCTAGTTTTCAAAATGGGGTCACTTGTAGGCGTTCTCTATCGTTTTGGTCACTCAATGGCTCTACAAGTGTGCAATAGGGCCTAAATCTCCTTCAAGCAAAATTTCTGTTCCGAAAGCCACCGGTTGCTCCTTTCATTTCGGGCCCCATTGTGCATCCAGACATACGAATAGGGCCACAATGGGCATGTTTCTGAGCACAGGACAAACAGGGGTATCCATTTTGAGGTGCAAGTCTTCATTCATATATGTGCTGTACAAAAAAACTGCTTTTAAAATGACAGAATTACCAAAAAAATGAAAATCGTAATTGTTTTCCTTCGGCTTGGCTTAGATTCATTCAAAAATTGTGAAGTCAAAAAAGTCATCATACCCCTAGATAAATTCGTTAAGGGGTCTACTTTTCAAAATGGGGTCACTTGTGGGCGTTCTCCATCGTTTTGGTCACTCAATGGCTCTACAAGTGTGCAATAGGGCCTAAATCTCCATCAAGCAAAATTTCTGTTCCGAAAGCCGCCGGTTGCTTCTTTCATTTTGTGCATACAGACGTAATACTAGGGCCACAATGGGTATGTTTTTGAGCATGGGACAAACAGGGGTATCCATTCTGGGGTGCAAATCCTCATTTTCATGTGTACTATAGAAAAAATTCCTGTCTTTAAAATGACATATTTGCAAAAATATGAAATTTTAGTTTTTCTCTTCTAAATTGCATTGACTCCTAAAAAAAACCTGTGGGGTTAAAATACTAATGACACCCCTCAGTGAATACGTTAAGGGGTGTAGTTTTTAAAATGGGGTCATTTTTGGGGGTATCTAACATTTTGACTCCTATGAACCTTTCCAATCTTGGCTTGGTGTAGGAAAACAAAGTGTTCCTCAAAATGCTGAAAAGTAATGTTACATTTGTACGTCTCCTAAATGGTTAAAAAAAACGAAAACTTTTCCAATGTGCGCCCAAAATAAAGTAAACGGATGGAAATATATATCTTAGCAAAAATTTCTATGTTATGTTTGCACATATTTGAGATATTGCAGTTGGAAATGTGAAATAATGACGATTTTTTTCAAAATTTTCCCAATTTGGCGCTTTTAATAAATAAACACAAATTCTATCGGTCTTTTTTTCCGCCTAAATGAAGTACAACATGTGGCGAAAAAACAGTGTCAGAATCGCTTGGATATGCAAAACCCTTATGGTGTTTTTCCATGCTAAATTGACACGTGTCAGATTTGCAAAATTTGGCCTGGTCATTAAGGCGCAAACAGGCTTGGTCACTAAGGGGTTAAGTAGCGGTGTAGCTACTTAATAGTTTATGCAAAATGATCGCTCAAAGCTGTCAGTCAAACTGTCGTTTGAGCGATCTTTGAGCGATCATCACTCCATGTAAATAGGCCTTTAGAAAGGTGGATGTTGGAAGTGAGAAAATCCTGACACATTTAACATTGATTATTACCAATTTGAGGAACATTTTGTTTTCCCACACCAAGCCACATTCTAAACCTTGAATTTTTAATGGCATTTCAGAGCAAACAGCATGTTTGAGTATGAAATATAATGATTTTCATCATCGACTTTAAACAGTGCATGATACATCTTTACGGGAAGGGAAAATAAGGAAGGTAAGTGGGGGGGGGGGGGGGAAACAGGAGAGTTTATAACCTTATATGTAAATAGAAACAAACGCATAATCGTGCAGTAAATCATATTGCGGAAACTTGGGGGAAAGTCTGCAGGAATAGTATGGCAAACCTGTACTTGTAAGACCGAGGACCAGCAATGTATCCACTTTAATTGCATCTCTCCCTTCTTGGGTGATTTTGGGGGAAGAGCTGTTCCTCTGGATCTGGTTTTTGTCCGACCGCATTGCACAGGGACTGTTCCACTTCTCCAGAAGTTCCAGACCTTTGTCAAGTGTGGTAATTACGTGAGTCTTCCCGTTCTTTGTGGCAATGACTTTCGTTGGGAAGCCCCATTTGTATCTTACAGCATAGTTCCTTAAGGCAGAAGTTATGGGGGCCAATTTTTCCTTGCTGCTATTGTAGCTAGAGAGAGGTCGGCAAAGAGTGTAATGTTCTGGAAATGAGCGGGTAATGCAGGTATTTGTCTCGAAGCCCGCATGAGTTGATCTTTAATATGAAAAAAATGGATTCGGCAATTGTGTCTCAAGGGTAGGAAGTCGGAACATTCTGAGCTCTTGGTAGTCTGTGAGCTCGGTTGATGGTGAGATCCAGAGAGGAGCACTGTGGAATAAGCGCTCGGATTAGGCCCTGCAAGAACGCAGTGAGTTCAGTAGGGGGTGTTCATTCTGGGATACCTCTGAATTTAATGTTAATCCGGCGGTTTCTATCCTCGATATCCACCAATCTGTTTCAAAACGTTTCAACTTCTTCTTCTAGGTTGCTATGTGAGTCCACTAAAGCTGTGTTCCCCAACTCCAGTCCTCAGGGACCGGCAACAGGTTATGTTTTCAGGATTTCCTCAGTGTTGCACAAGTGATGTAATTATTGCCGCTGCCTCAGACATTGCCACAGGTGTTCTTATCATAGGATATACTGAAAACATGACCTGTTGGTGGTCCCTGAGGACTGGAGTTGGGGACCCCTGCACTAAAGAATTGTGGGCTGATGCAAATTCTCCCATTTTACACTCTGTGTGATCCACTCGACCTTCCAATTCTTCCACTAACGCACTTATGCCAGCGAGCTTATTGGCAATGTCTTTTTGTATTGAGGTGTATAATGCCAGCATTGCTTCCTTCATAAACATTTCAGAGGCTGCTTGGTTGTGAGCTGGCATATCTTGTAGGGACATTTCGGTTGAATGATCGGGATTAGAAGAGTAGCGAGCTCGCTGTTTCAACGGGCTGGAAGAGTTTGATTTATTGTTCTTTGTTGCTTCTGTATTGGATGGCAAGTGCTGTGTACCTCTCTTGCTACTTGTCACAGCGTGGTTGGCAAAGGAGATATCGGTATGTTTTTTGCGAGCCCGGTTTGATTGGCTGTTGTCAGCTACGAGTGGCAGATTAGTCGGAGACTCCTCAGGAGATACTGCGTGAGGAGAGCCTCGAACGTCCGCAAAAGCTCCATCTTCATATGCTGGGTTATTATCATCTCCCAGAAAGGTGACTGGCTTCTGGGGTTCAGCATTTAAATTGGCTTGGGGAGCAAACATTCTGTTTGTGAAGGGTTTAGCTGTTGGCTTAGTGCGGCTGTCATTAGGTGCCCCAGGGTTTGTGGTCTGAGAACTGGCAGAATATTACTCACAGAGGGGATTCCCCCTGCCTGCAGGAGCCCCAAAGGTAGAGAGCAGGTGACTATGTTTGGGAAGGCTTCTTCCTCTACCATGACCTGTGTTTTCCCCAGCAGGTCCAAGTGTGGCGTCCAGTGGCCTCTCGTCTCTCACGAAGCGCGGGATCTCAGGGCCGCCATCTTTGAGCTCCTCTCCCCAGCTGGCTTTGTGTGGCGTAGAAGTCGGTAAGTTTCTTGGAGGAGAGCTTTTTCGGCCTTCTGGGCATGTTGTAAGAGGGTGGCGGTCTTCAGAAGTGGAATGGAGGTGATTTGAGCTGGCTTTCACGTTGCTTTTCCAGTCGCTAGACAGGTTAGGAGGAGAGCTATGTTAACGTGCGTCCATCCAGCTCCCCTTCCAGGCCACGCCCCACCAAGCCACATTGTGACTGGAGCAGAAAAATTCACATATATATGACAAAATAATTAAATGTTCATTAGTGTTCTATTGTAAACGATGCATAGGTCTTCCAGTAGGAAATTAAGGTGAAAATTACCCAGAACCAACAAATTATGAGTCAGCTACAACTTCTTTAAATAAAATCTACCTTTTGTGTGAAGTTCTCGATATAAAAGTTCTCGATATTCTGATTGTAACAAAAACAACCATAAATCTATGCACATATATATTGATCTTGGCTGCCTCTTAAAAATGACTTTGTCCCTGTAAGTTGGCATATTTCATAAACAAAGCTACAAATTATTGATCTATAATATTGTCTTAACGTCCTGTGCGGAGTCGAGCTCTCTCTTAAGCTCAGGCTGTTCCTAAGGGAACGGGAAACTCGAAAATGAAAAATGGGTATTTAAAAAGCAGTTGAAATAACTGAAGATATATAGCTGCTTCTAGTTTTTCCTTTCAAGATTCTATTGTAATTCAATCTTTGCCAATGACGTTGCTTCATCCCAGACATTGTAAAGACCTTAATGTGTTAGTGTGAAATCTCCCCGTGAAAAATCAGTAATTATGAACTTAAAATCCTGATATGTAATAAGTGTCTTTTCCCTTGATGATTGCAGTCACCTCGTCACAGTCCAGTCTCTGTAGTCTTGTAGTTCACCTTAACAAGTAGTGCAGAGCCAAATTAACATCCATCCTCGAAGATTTCCAATCACTTTGCTGTATCTCTGAGTAGCTGCAGCGTCGCTTGCCTATACATTGGTACCTCATTTGTTTCCAGCTCCTCTCCTAATTGCACATGGTATTGTTGATCTGCATGGTTCCTCTACATCAGTCTGTTCGGATTATATATATTTTGTTATTGGATACATGTATGAAAGTTTCAGCCGCCCTTTTCTTCTTGACTCTGTGCAGGCACACTTGTGATTCTGTCACATTAATAGATTGCTTATGTTTTGCATTATGCTATTGTTTGACACTTTCTCCTTGACAATTCTTTCCTCTTAAATTTGTGTGTTTATGTTTTATATTTTACTAGCTGTCATTTAAAAGACAGATTTTTTTCGTAGTGCACATGATAATGAGGATTTGCACCCAAAATGGATCCCCCCGTTTGTCCGGTGGATCCCCCCGTTTGTCCTGTGGATCCCCCCGTTTGTCCTGTGGATCCCCCCGTTTGTCCTGTGGATCCCCCCGTTTGTCCAGTGGCTTTCAAGACAGACATTTTGCTTGAAGGCCTTTAAGGCCCCACTGCCCACTTGTAGAGCGCTTGAGCGACTAAAACGATAGAGAACCCCACAAATGACCCCATTTTGAAAACTAGACCCCTTAATGAATTCATCTAGAGGTGTACTGCATATTTTTACCCCACGGTTTTTGAATGAATCTGAGCAAAGCAGAAGGAAAAAATTACGATTTTCATTTTTTTTGGCAATTGTTTCCTTTTAAAAACAGTTTTTTTTCTGTACAGCACACATAGGAATGAAGACTTTCACCCCAGAATGGATACCCTTGTTTGTCTTGTGTTCAGAAACATACCCGCTGTGGCCCTAATATTATGTCCGTATGCACAAGGGGGCCCAAACCAAAAGAAGCCTTACATTTCAACAGTGTTTTAACTTTTACGTGATCATCATAATCCATTGGATAACGGCGATCACGTGACTAAGGGACCACTCACCGCAGCCCTTGGTCAGTGTTCCAGGCTCTCGGCTACCTGTAGTACCCAGAAGCAAGGATACTTTAAATTTCCCAGGCCCTTCCCAGCTTCTGCACTTGACCACCACCATATTGCAGATGGACGCATGTGCCGAAGTTGTGGAAAGCTCCACGGATAAAGATCCCATTGGGTGATATAGCCGGAGGCCTTAGGTAAGTAGTTTCACCTCCCCTCATGAATCGGATCCGTGATGGGAGGTGAAACTTTACCTTTTTTTTTTACTTTTACATGAATAGAAAACGGCGGTCACGTGACCAGGGACCGCGCATCATGGCTCCCAATGTAATCTCCAGGCTCTTGGCTATGTTTGGTAGCCAGGAGCAGGGAGATTTTAAATTGTCCTGGCAATCCGTGACTTTTGCACATATGTCTGCCCTTTGGTGGCGGATGTGTACGCAGAAACAGTGGTGTGGTTTGCGGATAAATCCGGGGGCCTTAGGTACGTAATTTTATCTCCCCTCGCAGATATGATCCATGAAGGGAGATGAAACCTAAACTTTTTTCTTAACTTTTTTTTTTACTTTACATGATTGCTGTTATCGATTGCATAGCAGCAAACATGTGACCCGGAACCGCATACCGTGGCTCCTGGTGATATCTCTCTACTCTGGGCTACACATGTTAGCCGGGAACAGGAGAAATCTTAGATTTCTTGGGCCGTGCGCCCTTCTGTGCCCTTCATACGTCAGGCGCGCATGCGCAAAAGGCGCTGTTGGTACCCGGGAGGCTAGAACGCCGTGGTACATCGGTACATCGCGGAGGACAGGGGTGAGTGCTTTCAACCACCCTGTAGATCTGACCCATCAGGGCAGCTTAATCTTTAGCTTTTATTTACTATAAATGGAGTTTCATATGATCACCGGCATTCGGTAAATGCCCGCGATCATGTGACCGGGGTGGGGGTCCTGCAGTCCAGGATTACAGCTCCAGGTTGTCGGCTACCTCCGGGAGCCAGCAGTATGGAGCTGTCACGTCCAGAGCCTGCAGAGTTTTTATCCCCGCAGGGAGCATGTTTTTACGTCCTCGGGGATTAATGCCCAGCAAGCCAGGATGTAAAACAATTTGGAGTGGTCACTAAGGGGTTAACAGTCATTTCAGTATTATTAATTGTTATTTGCTCATGAACAACTGCAATAAGGAAAGCTAGTACCTCTACAGGACCAGGGCGTATCTGTCAATATGTTTTATTAGGTCCAGTTGTTTTGACGATGATGTAAATGTACCGGTCATTAATATTGTTTCTATTTCTAAAATCTATAATGCTTGCAAAGATTCCACCAATATCTTGCACTTTTTGTAACTCTTAAAGGGGTTGTCTCGTGAAAGCAAGTGGGGTTAAGCACTTTTGTATGGCCATATTAATGCACTTTGTAATATACATCGTGCATTAAATGTTGGCCATACAGAAGTTATTCACTTACCTTCCCTGCGCTGGCGTCCCCGTCTCCATGGCTCCGTCTAACTTCAGCGTCTAATCGCCCAATTAGACGCGCTTGCGCAGAAGGGTCTTCTGCCTTCGGGTCTGCCCGGCAGCAGCGGCGTTCTGGCTCCGCCCCATGACGTGTGCCGATTTCAGCCTCCTGATTGGCTGGAATCGGCACACGTGACGAGTGTGGAGCTACGCTATGACGCGTAGAAGGGGGCGGAGCCAGAACGCCGTTGCTGCCGGACAGACCCGAAGGCAGAAGACCCTTCTGCGCAAGCGCGTCTAATCGGGCGATTAGACGCTGAAGTTAGACAGAGCCATGGAGACGAGGACGCCAGCGCAGGAAAGGTAAGTGAATAACTTCTGTATGGCTCATATTTAATGCACGATGTACATTACAAAGTGCATTAATATGGCCATACAGAAGTGTATAGACCCACTTGCTGCCGCGGGACAACGCCTTTAATTAATCAAAAATATTTGCGTCGGCAATACCTGACCCAGTTTTGTAAAAATTATTGTTAGGATGGCCGATTCTGACTCCAACTAAAATCAATAGGAGTAAAAATCAGCTGCTGTAATATGATTGTTTTGAACAACTGAGCCACCACACGTGTCTGGTCTACTCTCCATGAGAAGATCAACAACAAGAATGAACACAAATAACATAAAAAAAACCTCATTCAGATGTTGTCCTTCCTCAGATTTGAACCTACAAGTCCAGCACTGCAAAGTAGCAGTGCTAACAACTGAGTCACCACACATGCTTTTTTCTCCAGAGAAGGAGAAGAAAAAGAAAAAGAAAAAACAAGGGGAACATACCCCCACTTCCAAATTTTGCCTTTGGTCAGATTTGAATGTACAACTCCAACACTGCAGAGCAGCAGCACTAAAAACTGAGCCACCGCACTAGTGTGTTTGTCTGTGGATAAGAAGAAGAACAACAAAAATAAATGCAAAGGTAACATAACTAGAGATGAGCGAGCACGCTCGGTTAAGGCAGTTACTCGAGCGAGCATCGCTCTTCTCAAGTAACTGCATACTGGTCCGAGCAGATTCGGGGGGGGGGGGGGGGGAGAAGCGGCAGGGGTGAGCGAGGGGGAAAGAGAGAGAGATATCTCTCACTCCCCCACCCCCCGCTCCTCCCCGATGCCCCCCGAATCTGCTCGGACCAGTATGCAGTTACTCGAGAAGAGCGATGCTCGCCCGAGTAACTGCCTTAACTGAGCGTGCTCGCTGATCTCCAAACATAACCCCTCTGCCCTCTGCAGCTGTTCCACTTGGTTGGATCTTAACATACAATTTTCGCTCTGGAAGGCAGTAATGCTGACAGCTGAGCCACCTCTCCTGTGCTTTCTGCTCCAGATTATGAGAAAAACAGGAAGCATAAACGCAAAGAGAAGTTACAGAAAAAAAGACCATCCAATGTTGCCATTAAACAGATTTAGACATAGAAATCGAGCAAGGCAACAGTGCAAATGACTGAGCCACCAGGCTTGTTGTTCCTTCTATAACAAGGAGGAGGAAGAAAGAAATGAGATAAAAGATAATAAGATTTTCTTCTCCTTCTCCTTCTTCCTTATCTCTTTCTCCTCCTCTGAAGATGTCTTTTAGTGCTGGTGTTTTAGGTTCACAGCTGATTATGGACAACATCTACATGGAGTTTGTATGTTCTCTTTGTGTTTATTATTCTTATTTTTCTCCATCTTCTCTTCTTCTGGAGAAGAAAGTGTGGAGGCTCAGTTGTTAGCGCTGCTACTTCATAGTGCTAGAGTTGTAGGTTTAAATCTGACCAAGGGTAACATCCAGGGGAGTGTTTTGTGCTCGCTTTGTATTTATTCTTATTGTTGTTCTCATCCATAGCTTTCCATTCACTTTCCATTAGAAAATCCCTTTTGATTTCCCCATAGAAATCAAAATGGAAAAGGACAGAAATGTTTATTTCCATTTTAATATCGTTTTTCTGCTCCAAAAAAATGGCATTTTATCTGAAGCCCTGAAACGGGTATGAGTAGGCCCTTACACAGAGAAGAGAGATTGTAGAAGGCATTGGGGAGGGAAGAGAGGGAGGCTGCCCGAATGCAGACACAGAGACTCTACTGCTGAACAGATCACCTTCTATTAGGTATGAATGCTGTATGCCACCACTGCTTGCTTTACCTTAGAGTTATGTACAATGCTTTACTCTCTTCTGCTGTTGTATCTGTATGTCTTAGGAGTGGAAGGGGTGTCTATATGAAGCCTGCAAGCTATCATGTCCCACGGAGGATCACAGTTGGGTGTATGTAGGGTGGCAGTGCTGCTGACTGTGGACAAACATTTTTCCTAAATAGAAGAGAATTACTGATTGGTTCTTATTTGTGCCACTCACTGAACTAAAGTCCTGGGGAGGGGGCCAAGCAAAGCACTGGAAGAACCTGCAGGCTGTGAGCTGCAATATCAGCTAAGCCTCAACTTAGGGTACATGCACACTGGTTTTTTTCATCCTATTTAAAGGGGTTTTGTCATTAAAAGAAAAATTATCTAAACTTACCCATTCCTTCCCTGTCTGTCTCCTTATCACATCTTCTCCTGGTTGAGCTTCTCCAGTGCCCCAGGCCAGCTCACTGCAGGCTGGGCCCAGCTTGTTATGAAGGCTGCTCATCACAAATTCCTTCCTGCTGAGTCAGTGAAGGTCACATCCCTGTGCTGTAGCTTCACTGCCTGGGAAGGAATTGTAATCTATTTCAGAGACAGCTCGCATGAGCAATCTCTGAAGAAGATAGGCAGTCCCCCTGCTGGCCTGTGAGCTGTGACGTAATGTACATTGGCAGACTGCCAACCTATTGTACATAACCTCACAGGAAGGAGAAGAATCAGGCAAGTGGAGCTGAAGTGAGCCCCCGGACTGCAGGAGACGGGAGAAGATGGGGGAGGAGAAGATCTGGTAAGTAGACTGACGGGGGAGGAATAGATAAGTATAGCATTTTTTTTTTTTTAGTGACAGAACCCCTTTAAGGGCTGGAAAATGAGTCTGAAAATCCGATGTAGAAAGGACCCATTTATTTGAATAGGTATATGCAATGGCTTTTTATTACTTGGACTGATAGCTGGTGTCCCAACAATCATCAATGTACATGTGGAGCAAAGCCTAGCCTGTTTGGTCTAATCGTACAAAACTACTGTAGCACTGTTAAGATACCAACTGGACCCCAAATGACAGAATCTCACTTCACCTAACAGTGTCTCCCAGTATTCAGAATTGTGTAACAACCGTACGGTTCAAAGAACAAACATATGAAACACATATTAACACCACTAGGAAACAGAAATGTAAGACTAGGAACTGAGCAATAGACGACAAAAACAGAATGGGGATGATAGCAATCAGATTATGGAGCATGTGTTTAATGGAAATAGAAATAACACCAGACAGTACTTGACCCTAAAGCCAGTTCTTCCTCATTTGTTCCTAATCTATCCCTAAAATTGACCTCAATACCAGATACAGCTGTTCCTGAGTAACCCTCAGATAATCTTAATGGCAACCCTATCTGTAATAGTGTTCCTAAAAACAATGGGTAAGCACTAGAACTCAGACAAGAAACAAAACAAGCTAAATTGCGAAACAAGACTAGGCAGATACAAACAGGGAAGGGATAAATAAAAACCACAAGCTTAAAAAGTAAGGACTGGGCTAGACATAACGAAAGGAACAAGATTACACTGACCAGAACAAGCTAGACTAGAACAAGGTACTAGAAGCAAGCAAGAAATACTGAATTGAAATGCCCATAGTGTTTGCTATAACCAGCGACTCACTGCAGAAGCCAGGAACTTTGAAAGAGAGGGCAGCTAATGAGGAACTCCTCCTTAAACAAGGCTGGGCTGAGCCATATTGTCAGCTGACCCACTCTAATAGAAGAGATGAATAGTAACTGCTTCAACTACAAGCTGCCATCTTCTCATAACCCAGAAGCAGCAGCCTTCCCTTTCCTGCTGTGATTTTTCTTCTGCTGTGGACACTAATCCATTTACATATATGGAGCCCATTTTCCGCTGCAAAAAATGTTTTAAACCAACAAATCTCCCACTTGTGAACACGTCCTGAGGCTGACGTCACCATTGGCATCATTGCTGCGGGTTTTCTGCAGCAGAAATCCTGCAACAAATATTCAGTAACGCGACAGCGGCAAAATGTGCTTTTATAGGGAATCTGCCTTGGATTTTAACCCTTGTATTTCGATGGTTGAGATCCTCAGCATAAACAGGCTTGCTGCGGATTTAGAATGTGCAATGCTTTTTTAAATGCCTGACGCTAGCCTTGGGCTCAGCACAACTAAGTGTTACCATGAAACCTATTTACATTCATGTTTTAAGGGCCTTTTGCACAGCCCAATTATTGCGAGTGAACTTTCATCTAAAGTTGATCTGCCTGTAAATGTGCCAACAATGTTTGCTCCATGGCTGATTGCCCCATTTATGCTGGTCTCCGGCACATCTTGTTTAAACAGGGAGATGCGTAGCCAACCAACAATAACTATATGGGGACCAATATTTGCTCCCTTGCTGCAGATCATCTGGCAGTGTAAATATCCTTAACAAGCACCTGACCGACATGCTCATTATAGGTCGGCGCTCGTTACTACGGACAGATGATCCGCCCCTGTAAGCAGAACCCTTAGGGAGTCATTCTAAAAAAACGACATTTACACTTTTCCGAAATCTGC